>NC_090371.1:124979967-125193886 GCF_036365525.1 Heterodontus francisci | reverse complement strand
CCTTCCCGTGTCCACACCCCCTTCTAGCACACACACCCCCCCCCCCCGTCTTCTTGCTCCCCTCGCCACCCACCCTATATCACAACCCAAACCAACCCCCCAGCACACACCCCCCCAAACCAACCCCCCACACACACCCCCCCTAACCTACCCCCCTCACACACCCCCCTTACCAACCCCCCACTCCTCACACACCCCCCCATACCACCCCCCCAAACCTACCCCCCACTCACACACACACCCCCCCAAACCAACCCCCCACACTCACACACCCCCCCCAAACCAACCCCCCTCACACCCCCCCATACCTCCCCCACACACTCCCCCCCAAACCTACCCCCCACACACACACACACCCCCCCATTACCACCCCCCACCATCACTCTCACCCCCCCACTCACACTCACTCACCCCCCCCCAACCCCCCCTCACTCCAACCCTCCTCACCACTCACACCCCCTCTCCAACCCCCCCTCACCATCCCCCCCTCTCACTCTCACTCCCCCCTTACCTACCCCCCCTCATCTCCCCTCTCTCACACTCCCCCCCTATCCTTCCCCCCTCACACTCACACACACTCCCCCCCTTTCCAACCCCCCCTCTCTCACTCACTCACCCCCCCTACCAACCCCCCTCTCTCTCTCACCCCCCCATTCATCCCCCTCTCACTCTCTCCCCCCTTCCTACCCCCTCTCTCTCTCTCTCCCCCCCCTTTCCTTCCCCCTCTCTCTCTCTCCTTCCCCTCTCTCTCCCCCCTTTCCTTCCCCTCTCTCTCTCTCTCCCCCCCCTTCCTTCCCCCTCTCTCTCTCACTCCCCCCCTTCCTCCCCCTCTCTCTCTCTCTCCCCCCCTTTCCTTCCCCTCTCTCTCTCTCTCTCCCCCCCTTTCCTTCCCCCTCTCTCTCTCTCTCCCCCCCCTTTCCTTCCCCCTCTCTCTCTCTCTCCCCCCCTTTCCATCCCCTCTCCTCTCTCTCTCTCTCCCCCCCCCTTTCCTTCCCCCTCTCTCTCTCTCCCCCCCCTTCCTTCCCCCTCTCTCTCTCTCTCCCCCCCTTTCCTTCCCCTCTCTCTCTCTCTCCCCCCCTTTCCTTCCCCCTCTCTCTCTCTCTCCCCCCCCTTTCCTTCCCCTCTCTCTCTCTCTCCCCCCCTTTCCTTCCCCTCTCTCTCTCTCCCCCTTCCTCTCCTCTCTCCCCTTTCCTTCCCCCTCTCTCTCTCTCCCCCCCCCTTTCCTTCCCCTCTCTCTCTCCCCCCCCTTCCTTCCCCTCTCTCTCTCCCCCCCCTTTCCTTCCCCCTCTCTCTCTCTCTCCCCCCCCTTTCCTTCCCCCTCTCTCTCTCTCTCCCCCCCCTTTCCTTCCCCCTCTCTCTCTCTCTCCCCCCCCTTTCCTTCCCCTCTCTCTCTCTCTCCCCCCCCTTTCCTTCCCCCTCTCTCTCTCTCTCCCCCCCTTTCCTTCCCCTCTCTCTCTCTCTCCCCCCCCTTTCCTTCCCCCTCTCTCTCTCTCTCCCCCCCCTTTCCTTCCCCTCTCTCTCTCTCTCCCCCCCCCTTTCCTTCCCCCTCTCTCTCTCTCTCCCCCCCTTTCCTTCCCCCTCTCTCTCTCTCTCCCCCCCCCCTTTCCTTCCCCCTCTCTCTCTCTCCCCCCCTTTCCTTCCCCCTCTCTCTCTCTCTCCCCCCCCTTTCCTTCCCCTCTCTCTCTCTCTCCCCCCCTTTCCTTCCCCCTCTCTCTCTCTCTCCCCCCCTTTCCTTCCCCCTCTCTCTCTCTCTCCCCCCCTTTCCTTCCCCTCTCTCTCTCTCTCTCCCCCCCCTTTCCTTCCCCCTCTCTCTCTCTCTCCCCCCCTTTCCTTCCCCCTCTCTCTCTCTCCCCCCCCTTTCCTTCCCCCTCTCTCTCTCTCCCCCCCCTTTCCTTCCCCTCTCTCTCTCTCTCCCCCCCCCTTTCCTTCCCCCTCTCTCTCTCTCTCCCCCCCTTTCCTTCCCTCTCTCTCTCTCTCCCCCCCCTTTCCTTCCCCCTCTCTCTCTCTCTCCCCCCCCTTTCCTTCCCCCTCTCTCTCTCTCTCCCCCCCTTTCCTTCCCCTCTCTCTCTCTCTTCCCCCCCCTTTCCTTCCCCTCTCTCTCTCTCCCCCCCTTTCCTTCCCCCTCTCTCTCTCTCTCCCCCCCTTTCCTTCCCCCTCTCTCTCTCTCCCCCCCTTTCCTTCCCCTCTCTCTCTCTCCCCCCCCTTTCCTTCCCCTCTCTCTCTCTCTCCCCCCCTTTCCTTCCCCCTCTCTCTCTCTCCCCCCTTTCCTTCCCCCTCTCTCTCTCTCTCCCCCCCCTTTCCTTCCCCCCCTCTCTCTCTCTCCCCCCTTTCCTTCCCCCCTCTCTCTCTCTCTCCCCCCCTTTCCTTCCCCCCTCTCTCTCTCTCTCCCCCCCTTTCCTTCCCCCCCTCTCTCTCTCTCTCCCCCCCTTTCCTTCCCCCCTCTCTCTCTCTCTCCCCCCCTTTCCTTCCCCCCTCTCTCTCTCTCTCCCCCCCTTTCCTTCCCCCCCTCTCTCTCTCTCTCCCCCCTTTCCTTCCCCCCTCTCTCTCTCTCTCCCCCCCTTTCCTTCCCCCCTCTCTCTCTCTCTCCCCCTTTCCTTCCCCCTCTCTCTCTCTCTCCCCCCTTTCTTCCTCCCCCTCTCTCTCTCTCTCTCCCCCCTTTCCTTCCCCCCTCTCTCTCTCTCTCCCCCCTTTCCTTCCCCCCTCTCTCTCTCTCTCTCCCCCCTTTCCTTCCCCCCTCTCTTCTCTCTCCCCCCTTTCCTTCCCCCCTCTCTTCTCTCTCCCCCCCTTTCCTTCCCCCTCTCTCTCTCTCTCCCCCCTTTCCTTCCCCCCCTTCCTTCCCCCCCTCTCTCTCTCTCTCTCTCCCCCTTTCCTTCCCCTCTCTCCTCTCTCCCCCTTCCTTCCCCTCTCTCCCCCCTTTCCTTCCCCCCTCTCTCTCTCTCTCCTCCCCCTTTCCTTCCCCTCTCTCTCTCTCTGTCCCCCCCTTTCCTTCCCCCCTCTCTCTCTCTGTCCCCCCCTTTCCTTCCCCCCTCTCTCTCTCTCTCCCCCCTTTCCTTCCCCTCTCTCTCTCTCTCTGTCCCCCCTTTCCTTCCCCCTCTCTCTCTCTCTCCCCCCTTTCCTTCCCCCCCTTTCCTTCCCCCCTTTCCTTCCCCCCCCCTCTCTCTCTCCCCCCCTTTCCTTCCCCCTCTCTCTCTCTCTCTCCCCCCCTTTCCTTCTCCTCCCTCTCTCTCTCTCCCCCCTTTCCTTCCCCCCTCTCTCTCTCTCCCCCCCTTTCCTTCCCCCCTCTCTCTCTCTCTCCCCCCCTTTCCTTCTCCTCCCTCTCTCTCTCTCCCCCCCTTTCCTTCCCCCCTCTCTCTCTCTCTCACCCCCCTTTCCTTCCCCCTCTCTCTCTCTCTCACCCCCCCTTTCCTTCCCCCCTCTCTCTCTCTCTCTCCCCACCTTTCCTTCTCCCCTCTCTCTCTCTCTCTCCCCACCTTTCCTTCCCCCTCTCTCTCTCTCTCCCCCCCCCTTTCCATCCCCCTCTCTCTCTCTCTCTCCCCCCCTTTCCATCCCCCCTCTCTCTCTCCCCCCCCCTTTCCATCCCCCCTCTCTCTCTCCCCCCCTTTCCTTCCCCCTCTCTCTCTCTCTCTCCCCCCCTTTCCTTCCCCCCTCTCTCTCTCTCTCTCCCCCCTTTCCTTCCCCCTCTCTCTCTCTCTCTCTCCCTCCCCCCCTTTCCTTCCCCCTCTCTCTCTCTCTCTCTCCCTCCCCCCTTTCCTTCCCCCCTCTCTCTCTCTCTCTCCCTCCCCCCCTTTCCTTCCCCCCTCTCTCTCTCTCCCTCCCCCCCTTTCCTTCCCCCCTCTCTCTCTCTCCCTCCCCCCCTTTCCTTCCCCCCTCTCTCTCTCTCCCTCCCCCCCTTTCCTTCCCCCCTCTCTCTCTCTCCCTCCCCCCTTTCCTTCCCCCCTCTCTCTCTCTCCCTCCCCCCCTTTCCTTCCCCCCTCTCTCTCTCTCCCTCCCCCCCTTTCCTTCCCCCCTCTCTCTCTCTCCTCCCCCCTTTCCTTCCCCCCTCTCTCTCTCTCCCCCCCTTTCCTTCCCCCCTCTCTCTCTCTCTCTCCCCCCTTTTCCTTCCCCCCACTCTCTCTCTCTCCCCCCCTTTCCTTCCCCCCACTCTCTCTCTCTCTCCCCCCTTTCCTTCCCTTCCCCCCCCCTTTCATTCCCCCTCTCTCTCTCTCTCCCCCCTTTCCTTCCTTCCCCCCCCTTTCATTCCCCCCTTTCTCTCTCTCCCCCCCCTTTCCTTCCCTTCCCCCCCTTTCCTTCCCCCCCTCTCTCTCTCTCTCCCCCCTTTCCTTCCCCCCCTTTCTCTCTCTCCCCCCCTTTCCTTCCCTTCCCCCCCCTTTCCTTCCCCCCTCTCTCTCTCTCTCCCCCCTTTCCTTCCCCCCCTCTCTCTCTCTCCCCCCTTTCCTTCCCCCCCTCTCTCTCTCTCTCCCCCTTTCCTTCCCCCCCTCTCTCTCTCTCTCCCCCCTTTCCTTCCCCCCTCTCTCTCTCTCTCCCCCCTTTCCTTCCCCCCCTCTCTCTCTCTCTCCCCCCTTTCCTTCCCCCCTCTCTCTCTCTCTCCCCCCTTTCCTTCCCCCCCTCTCTCTGTCTCTCCCCCCCTTTCCTTCCCCCCCTCTCTCTCTCTCTCCCCCCCTTTCCTTCCCCCCCCTCTCTCTCTCTCCCCCCCTTTCCTTCCCCCCCTCTCTCTCTCTCCCCCCCTTTCCTTCCCCCCCTCTCTCTCTCTCCCCCCCTTTCCTTCCCCCCCCTCTCTCTCTCTCTCCCCCCTTTCCTTCCCCCCCCTCTTTCTCTCTCTCCCCCCCCTTTCTTCCCCCCCCTCTCTCTCTCTCTCCCCCCCTTTCCTTCCCCCCCTCTCTCTCTCTCTCCCCCCTTTCCTTCCCCCTCCTCTCTCTCTCTCTCCCCCCCTTTCCTTCCCTTCCCCCCTTTCCTTCCCCCCCTCTCTCTCTCTCTCCCCCCCTTTCCTTCCCCCTCTCTCTCTCTCTCTCCCCCCCTTTCCTTCCTTCCCCCCCCTTTCCTTCCCCCCCTCTCTCTCTCCCCCCCCTTTCCTTCCCCCCCCTCTCTCTCTCTCCCCCCCCTTTCCTTCCCCCCCCTCTCTCTCTCTCCCCCCCCCTTTCCTTCCCCCCCTCTCTCTCTCTCCCCCCCTTTCCTTCCCCCCCCCCTCTCTCTCTCCCCCCCTTTCCTTCCCTTCCCCCCTTCTCTTCCCCCCCCTCTCTCTCTCTCTCCCCCCCTTTCCTTCCCCCTCTCTCTCTCTCTCTCTCTCCCCCCCTTTCCTTCCCTTCCCCCCCCTTTCCTTCCCCCCCTCTCTCTCTCCCCCCCCTTTCCTTCCCCCCCTCTCTCTCTCTCCCCCCCCTTTCCTTCCCCCCCCTCTCTCTCTCTCCCCCCCCTTTCCTTCCCCCCCCTCTCTCTCTCTCCCCCCCCCCCTTTCCTTCCCCCCCTCTCTCTCTCTCCCCCCCCTTTCCTTCCCCCCCCTCCTTCCCCCCCCTCTCTCTCTCTCCCCCCCCTTTCCTTCCCCCCCCTCTCTCTCTCTCCCCCCCCTTTCCTTCCCCCCCCCTCCTTTCCTTCCCCCCCCTCTCTCTCTCTCCCCCCCTTTCCTTCCCCCCCCTCTCTCTCTCTCCCCCCCCTTTCCTTCCCCCCCCCTCCTTTCCTTCCCCCCCCCTCTCTCTCTCCCCCCCCCTTTCCTTCCCCCCCCTCTCTCTCTCTCCCCCCCCTTTCCTTCCCCCCCCCTCCTTTCCTTCCCCCCCCCTCTCTCTCTCCCCCCCCCCTTTCCTTCCCCCCCCTCTCTCTCTCTCCCCCCCTTTCCTTCCCCCCCTCTCTCTCTCACCCCCCCCTTTCCTTCCCCCCCTCTCTCTCTCTCCCCCCCCTCTCTCTCTCTCCCCCCCCTCTCTCTCACCCCCCCCCTTTCCTTCCCCCCCCTCTCTCTCTCACCCCCCCCCTTTCCTTCCCCCCCCTCTCTCTCTCACCCCCCCCTCTCTCTCTCCCCCCCCTTTCCTTCCCCCCCCTCTCTCCCCCCCCTTTCCTTCCCCCCCCTCTCTCTCTCACCCCCCCCCTTTCCTTCCCCCCCCTCTCTCTCTCACCCCCCCCTCTCTCTCTCCCCCCCCTTTCCTTCCCCCCCCTCTCTCTCTCCCCCCCCTTTCCTTCCCCCCCCTCTCTCTCTCCCCCCCCTTTCCTTCCCCCCCCCTCTCTCTCCCCCCCCTTTCCTTCCCCCCCCTCTCTCTCCCCCCCTTTCCTTCCCCCCTCTCTCTCTCTCCCCCCTTTCCTTCCCCCCTCTCTCTCTCTCCCCCCTTTCCTTCCCCCCTCTCTCTCTCTCCCCCCTCCTTTCCTACCCCCCTCTCTCTCTCTCCCCCCTCCTTTCCTTCCCCCCTCTCTCTCTCTCTCCCCCCTCCTTTCCTTCCCCCCTCTCTCTCTCTCCCCCCTCCTTTCCTTCCCCCCTCTCTCTCTCTCCCCCCTCCTTTCCTTCCCCCCTCTCTCTCTCTCCCCCCTCCTTTCCTTCCCCCCCCTCTCTCTCTCCCCCCTCCTTTCCTTCCCCCCTCTCTCTCTCTCCCCCCTCCTTTCCTTCCCCCCCCTCTCTCTCTCCCCCCTCCTTTCCTTCCCCCCTCTCTCTCTCTCCCCCCCCTTTCCTTCCCCCCCTCTCTCTCTCTCCCCCCCCTTTCCTTCCCCCCCTCTCTCTCTCTCCCCCCCGTTTCCTTCCCCCCCCTCTCTCTCTCTCCCCCCCGTTTCCTTCCCCCCCTCTCTCTCTCTCCCCCCCCTTTCCTTCCCCCCCCTCTCTCTCTCTCTCCCCCCCCTTTCCTTCCCCCCCTCTCTCTCTCCCCCCCCCTTTCCTTCCCCCCTCTCTCCCCCCCCCTTTCCTTCCCCCCTCTCTCTCTCCCCCCCCCTTTCCTTCCCCCCTCTCTCTCTCCCCCCCCTTTCCTTCCCCCCTCTCTCTCTCTCCCCCCTTTCCTTCCCCCCTCTCTCTCTCCCCCCTTTCCTTCCCCCCTCTCTCTCTCCCCCCTTTCCTTCCCCCCTCTCTCTCTCCCCCCTTTCCTTCCCCCCTCTCTCTCTCCCCCCTTTCCTTCCCCCCTCTCTCTGTCCCCCCCTTTCCTTCCCCCCTCTCTCTCTCCCCCCCTTTCCTTCCCCCCTCTCTCTCCCCCCCTTTCCTTCCCCCCTCTCTCTCTCCCCCCCCTTTCCTTCCCCCCTCTCTCTCTCCCCCCCTTTCCTTCCCCCCTCTCTCTCTCCCCCCCTTTCCTTCCCCCCTCTCTCTCTCCCCCCCTTTCCTTCCCCCCTCTCCTTCCCCCTCTCTCTCTCCCCCCCCTCCTTCCCCCCTCTCTCTTCCCCCCCCCTTTCCTTCCCCCCTCTCTCTTCCCCCCCCCTTTCCTTCCCCCCCTCTCTCTCTCCCCCCCCCTTTGTCTGAAGTTCAGAAACTGCTGTTGCTGATGTCAGGATCTGTCAGCTGTACAACTGACTTGCGATTTTTTTTTTTAAACCGCTCTGACAATGCGGAATTTCTCATCTCCAGTCATGGACCCCGGTGAGGATGAGCAATGGCCCGGGTACAGTTTACACCCGCGGGCCAGATGGAAACCTTTGGCGGGTGGGAAGCTGGCCCACGGGCCAAATGTTGGACAACCCTGGTCTAGATCCTTCTTGATTTTGAATACCTCCATCAAATCACCTCTCAGCCGTCTCTTCTCCAAGGAAAACAACTATTTTATATTCAAGCCCCCTAGATTTGGTCTACTTATGAGCCTAATTTGGCAGTATTTTTTAATGGGAGGGAAGAAAGTTTTCAAGCAGTTTTTAAAAAATTGTTATTGCCTTCTGGGTGTCACAGGCAAAGCAATATTTATTTCCAGTCCCTAACAGTGCTGAGAGTATCAAAGGTCAACAATGCAGTTTGGGACAGGAGTTACGTGTAGGCCAGGTCAGCGGGGTCTGGCAAGTTTCTACCCTGAAGGACATTACTGAACCAGTTAGGTTTTAATGACAATCCAGTGGCTTTCACGGTCATTTTCCACACAGCCCACAAATTTAGTGAATTCATTTTCATAATTTGTCATGGTATGGTTCGAATGCAGCACCTTTAGGTTGTTGATCCAGTATCAAAACCACTAAGCAGATGATTTTATTCCAGTTATTGCTTTGTAAAGAATTTAAACTCAGAAAATGAGGAGACCATTGCTGGGCTCCAGGGATTTGCATTCGCTAAATAACTAAATACATTTGTAAATAAAAATAAGTGCATTGCACATCCCAAAGAGTTCACTTAAGCAGATAGTAAACAGTAAATGCACCAAGCTGAGAAGGACAAAAAGAAACTTTTGAAATGGAATCACTTTGCGCACAGCAAAGTCCCAAAAATGACAATTACATAAATGGACAATTAATCTGTTTTGGGGTGTTGGTTAAAGCTTAAGTGTTGGCCAGGAAACCAGGAGAACTCCCCTGTTTTTTCAAACACTACCATGGGATCTTTAATTCCCACCTGAATAGGCAGCTTCAGTTTAATGTCGTATCTGAAGGACGTTATACCCGGCGATGCCACACTCCCTCTGTACTGAACTAAAATGCCAGTCTAGATTATGAGAGGGCTGGTAAAAAAAATTCCATAGTCTACAAAGAATCCTGTGCATGTTCTACTTCATTAATACCATGTTTTGTGATTGAGAATTATTTTAAGTCATCCACTTATTTGTAATGTTATCTATGATGAAAAGTAGATACTTCCCAGAAATAATACTACATCAACTTGGAAACGTTGTGCAGTACATACAATTTAAAGTTGCAACTAAATTTATCACAAACAGGAAGAAAGACGCTTTCATGAGGAATTTCCTTGGAGCTGCTATGGACAGGATTTCTGCCACATTTCTGATGACGTTGCAGAAGTGGAGCAAGAGCAGTATCATAAAAATTCCTGTCCGTTTTGTCCTCAGTTTGGTGCATTTACTGAAATATAATGCATCATTTTTTTTTTCTCTTTTTCTTACAAACACTCCCTCTCTGTCTTCAGAAACACTCAATGTTAAACTTTTTTTTTTGGATAAAGTTATGAAATTTGTCCTTTTGATTTTCAAATAATTTGGGGGATAAAAAAAAGATAGCCTGAAAAATGGATTCTATTAGTTTGCTTACTAAATTCTACTGGTATAGTGTGGGAAATACTGCACAATGCACATGCTCAGGTGGCAGTACCTCGATACAACTATCAGAGCCACTGCCCTACTCAATCAGTGAAAATATCAAGTCAAGCCCGGGCCCAAGCCAGACTTTTGGAAGAAGCTGAGCCTTTGATACAAACTTTAATGAAAGCATCAAAAGGCACAAAAGACAATTTAATTGATACATTTAATCATATTATTGTGAATATGCAGGTTTTAAATTTTCTTTAAAACTTTGGGCTGAATTTTACCAGCCCTTTCAGGACAGGCTGGGAGACGGGAAGGCTGGCAAAATGGCGTGGGAAGGCATCAGGTGGCATGCCCACCGTCTTTCCACCACCGTGCCATTTTGCCAGCAGCGGGAAAGATGGCAGACAAGCTGTCCACCCAGAGCCCAATTGAGCCACTTAAGTGGCTAATTAAGGGTCACTTCCTGCCTCCATGGGCACTTTACCAATGGCTAGCATGCCTTAATTGGTAACATTAATGCCACTGGCATTTAGCCAACGGAGGAGCAGCCCACCTCTGCCACATGGGAAGGCCGCCAGCTGCATGGAGGCAGCCGCCCAGGGGTTGCCAGAGGCGCAGGGAGGAGGGCGCCAGCAAAAAATGACGGCCCCGGGGTCCTAGTGCTGCCGCTGGATGGGTTTCCCTTCCATTCTCCAGACCATGCCTGCTTGGCCCATGTAGCTGCCAGCCCTCTGGGCCAGCAACATGCAAGGCCCACTCGCTGTCCTTAATTGACCACCCCCAAGCTCCTAATTGCCTCCTCCAGCAATTTTGTGGGGGAAGTCCTGCCTCCAGTCCAACCATACCGGTGACTCAAAAATCACCCTGACGACGGGACCTCCAACACTTAGGCAACATCTTGGCCAAAATATTCACTAGCTGTGAAATACTTCAGCTTAACAATTCATACAAACACACATATGAACAGGAATTAGGAGGAGTAGGCCACTCGGCCCCTTGAGCCTGCTCTGCCATTCAGTAAAATCATGGCTGATCTGATTGCAACCTCAAATCCATATTCCCGCCTAACCCCAATAACCTTTCACCCCCTTGCTCATTAAGAATCTATCTACGTCTGCCTTAAAAATATTCAAAGACTCTGCTTCCACCGCCTTTTGAGGAAGAGAGTTCCAAACACTTGCGACCCTCAGAGAAAAAGTTTCTCCTCATCTCTGTCTTAAATGGGCGACGCCTTTTTTTTTTAAACAGTGGCCCCTAGTCGTAGATTCTCCCACAAGGGGAAACATTCTTTCCACATCCACCCTCTCACGTCATCTCTTACTCTTCTAAACTCCAGCAGATACAAGCCTAGCCTGTCCAACCTTTCCTCATAGGACAACCCGCCCATTCTAGGTATTAGTCTAGTAAACCTTCATTGAACTACCTCCAACGCATTTACATCCTTCCTTAAATAAGGAGACCAATACTGTACACATTATTCCAGATGTGGTCTGTATAACTGAAGCATAACCTCCCTACTTTTGTATTCAATTCCCCTTGCAATAAATGATAACATTCTATTAGCTTTCCTAATTACTTGCTGTACCTGCACACTAACATTTTGCGATTCATGCACTAGGACACCCAGATCCCTCTGCACCTTAGAGCTCTGCAATCTTTCACCATTTAGATAATATGCTTCTTTTTTATTCTTCCTGCCGAAATGGACAATTTCACATTTTCCCACATTATACTCCATTTTCCAGATCATTGCCCACTCACTTAACCTATCTATATCGCTTTGTAGCCCCCTTATGTCCTCTTCACAACTTACTTTCCTCCCTATCTTTGTGTCTTCAGCAAATTTAGCAACCATACTTTCAATCCCTCATCCAAGTCTTTATGTAAAATTGAAAAAGGTTGAGGCCCCAGCACTGATCCCTGTAGCACACCACTCATTACATCTTGCCAACTGGAAAATGACCCATTTATGCCTGCTCTCTGCTTCCTGTTAGCTAACCAATCTTCTATCCATGCCAAACTGTTACCCCTACACCATGAGCTTATATTTTCCACAATAACCTATGATGTGGCACCTTATCAAATGCCTTCTGGAATTTTAAGTACTGTACATCCACCAGTGCCCCTTTATCCACAGCACATGTTACTTCTTCAAAGAAGTCCAATAAATTGGTTAAACATGATTTCCCTTTCACAAAACCATGTCGACTCTTCCTGATTACCATGAATTTTTCTAAGTGCCCTGCTATAACATCTTTAATAATAGTTTCCAACATTCTCCATATGACAGATGTTAAACTAACTGGCCTGTAGTTTCCTGCTTTCTGTCTCCCTCCCTTTTTGAATAAAGTTTGCTATGTTCCAATCTAATGGTACCTTCCCTGAAACTAGAGAATTTTGGAAAATTAAAACCAATGCATCAACTATCTCACGACCCACTTCTTTTAAGATCCTTAGATGAAATCCATTAGGACCCGGGGACTTGTCAGCTCCAACAATTTGCTCAGTACCCCTTCCCTGGTGATTGTAATTTTCTTGAGTTCCTCCTTCCATTCCATCTCCTGATTTACAGCTATTTCTGGGATGTTACTTGTATCCTCTATGGTGAAGATCGATGCAAAATACCTGTTCAATTCATCTGCCATCTCCTTTATTTTCCCTTATGAATTCCCCAGACTCACTTTCTATAGGACCAATAATCACTTTGTTAACTCTTTTCTTTTTAAACTATCTATAGAAACTCTTACTATCAGTCTTTATATTTCTTGCCAGCTTTCTCTCGTTCTCTAATTTTTCTCTCATTATTAATCCATTAGTTGTTCTTTGCTGCTTTTTATATTCTGTCCAATCTTCTGATCTGCCACCCATCTTTGTGCAATTATATGCTTTTTCTTTAAGTCTGATACCATCTTTAACTTTTTAGTTAACCACGGATGGTGGGTCCTCCCCTTGGAATTTTTCTCTCATTGGTATGTATCTATTCTGTGTATTCTGAAATATCCCCTTAAATGTCTGCCACTGCATCTCTATTGATCTATCCCTTAACCTAATTTGCCAGTTCACTTTAGCGAGCTCTGCTTTCATGCTCACATAATTGCCCTTATTTAAGTTCAAAGTACTAGTCTTAGACCCACTCTTCTCTTCCTCAAAATGAATGTAAAAGTCAACTATATTAAGATTGCTTCTGCCTTGGGGCATCTTCACTATGAGGTTATTATTTAATACTATCTTGTTGCACAACGCCAGGTCTTGTATAGCCTGCTCTCTGGTTGGCTCCAGAACGTACTGTTCTAAGAAACTATCCTGAAAACATTCTATGAACTCCTCATCTAGGCTAAAATAAAAGCAAAATACTGCGGATGCTGGAAATCTGAAACAAAAACAAGAAATGCTGGATTCACTCAGCAGGTCTGGCAGCATCTGTGGAAAGAGAAGCAGAGTTAACGTTTCGGGTCAGTGACCCTTCTTCGGAACTGACAAATATTAGAAAAGTCACAGATTATAAACAAGTGAGGTGGGGGTTGGGCAAGAGATAACAAAGGAGAAGGTGCAGATTGGACCAGGCCACATAGCTGACCAAAAGGTCACGGAGCAAAGGCAAACAATATGTTAATGGTGTGTTGAAAGACAAAGCATTAGTACAGATTAGGTATGAATATACTGAATATTGAACATCAGCAAGTGCAAACCTGAAGAAAAACAACCTGAAAAAAACAGTGGGTAAGCAAACTGAACAAACTAAGATGAAATGAAATAAATGCAAAAAAAGATTGTAAAAAATGTAAAAAGGAATGCAAAAAAAAAGGAAGAAAAAATAACTAAAAATGACTAAAAATAACTCATCTAGGCTACCTTTGCCCATCTGATTTTTCCAATCTATACATAGATTAAAATCCCCCATGATTATCGCTGTACCTTTCTGAGAAGCACCCATTATTTCGTCCTTTATACCACATCCTACCATGTGGTTACTGTTACGGGGCCTGTACACCACTCCCACAAGTGTCTTCTTGCCTTCATCATTTCTCTTCTCAACCCAAACCACTTCTACATCCTGGTTCCTTAACTGAGGTCATCCCTCTTTATTGTGCTAATAGCATTATTAATTAATAGAGTCACCCTTTCACCTTTTCCTAGCTTCCTGTCCTTCCTAAATGTCATGTACCCTTCAATATTCACGTCCCAATCTGTGTCATCCTGCAGCTATGTATCTGTAATGGCTATCAGATCTTAGTTATTTATTTATATTTGAGCTATCAGTTCATCTGTTTTGTTTCGAATGTTATGTGCATTCATGTACAGAGCCTTTAGATTTGCCCTTTATTTTGTAACCTCCAGCCTTGTCTGCTGATTTACTCTTAGATTTGTAATCACTGTCCCTTCCTGTCACAGTCTGTTTATCTTTTCCCATATTAATATATGTTTCTCTCTTGCTTTGTCTCTACTTTTTGATTTACCACATCTTCACAAATTTGATCCAGTACCCCCACTATGCAGTTTAAAACCCTCCCTATTTCCTTAGTTATGCGACTCGCTAGAACACCGGTCCCAGCACAGTTCAGGTGTAGACCGTCCCAATGGTACGGCTCCAACTTTTCATAGTACAAGTGCCAGTGCCCCACGAACCAGAACCCACTTCTACCACACCAATGTTTCTCTAAGCTTATTTGCCCTACTCCAATTTGCATGTGGCTCAGGTAATAATCCAGAGATTATTAACTTTGAGGTTCTGCTTCTTAATTTGGTGCTTAGCTCCTCATACTGACTAAGCAGAACCTCTTTCCTTGTCCTGCCTATGTCGTTGGTACCTACATGGACCACAACGACTGGACCCTCCCCCTCCCAGTGCAAGTTCCTCTCCAGCCCCAAGTAGATGTCCCGAACTCTGGCACCGGGCAGGCAACACAGCCGTCTGGACTCTCGCTCTTTGCTGCAGAGAACAGTGGCAATTCCCCTCATTATACTGTCCCCTACTACCACTACTTTCCTTTTGTTCACCTCACTTGAACGGCTTCCTATACCATGGTGCCATGGTCAGTCTACTCAACCACACTACAGCCCTTGCTCTTGTCCATACAAGCTGCAAGAACCTCAAACTTGTTGCTCAATTGCAAGGACTGAGGCTCCTCCACGCCCACCTTCTTGATCCCCTTACCTACCTGACTCGCAGTCAAACCCTCCTGTCCCTGACCACTGACCAAAACAAATGACCCTATTCTATGGGGTTTGACTGCCTTCTGGAACAAAGCGTCCAGGTAACTTTCCCCCTCCCTGATGCATCGCAGTATCTGCAGCTCGGCCTCCAGCTCAATAACTCTGAGCTGAAGCTCAAGTCACAGACACTTACTACAGACGTGGTTGCCATGGATTGCTGTGGAATCCAGGTACTCCCACATACTGCATCCGCAACACATCACCTGTACTGCCATCTTTATTGTGTTAAATTAAATTTATTTTTTATTTAATTTTATATTTCCCCTCCTTACCGAACTCCCACACTTACCAAACTCCCTTCTTTACACTCTGTGCCCTCCAGCAGCACTCCATGCAGACAAGCAGCACTGAGAGTCCCCTGAATTTATACTATCTGAAAATAATGATGTGTCAGCTTTGCTAGAGCTCAGAAACCAGGTTAAGCTAGCTATCTAATTAACTAGCTACAGCTACTCTGAGAGAGCCTGTATACCCTTGTTTAAAACTGCAAGAAACCTAACTTGCCTTTTAACTTAAATAGTAATTTCAGTTCATTGCTAAATGTAAACAAAACAAAAACTAGACTTGACAGATTAACTCTTAAAATCAACTCACTAACCAAACTCCCTTCTTCACACTCTGTGCCCTCCAAGAGAGGCATATTCAACTTCACCTTACCAAGTGAAAACGGAAAATGCTGACTGTACTCAGCAAGTCTGGGGAGAGAGAAACAGAGTTAACGTTTCAGGTTAATGACCTTTCATCAGAACTGGTCAGTGACCTGAAACGCTAGGTAGAATTTTCACATTTTAGTCCCTAGCAAAATAGAGGGAGCTTTGCCAAGGCCCTTTAACTTTTATTTATTTATTTTTATTTATTTAGAGATACAGCACTGAAACAGGCCCTTCGGCCCACCGAGTCTGTGCCAATCAAGAACCACCCATTTATACTAACCCTACAGTAATCCCATATTCCCTACCACCTACCTACACTAGGGGCAATTTACAATGGCCAATTTACCTATCATCTGCAAGTCTTTGGCAGTGGGAGGAAACCGGAGCACCTGCCTATGCAAGACATCTAGCTCCAAAGACGCAGCCAGAAGTCACAACAGGACACAAACAAACAGAAGACAGGTGTAGCAACAGGGCAGTAGCAGCAAGGAGAGCACCAGAGACCTGCGTAATCGCAAGCCGATACATAAAGTCCACAGCAAAACAAACCTGAGACTAGACTCAGAGTGGAGTGATTCTCAGCCAGAAGACGAGCAGGTGTTTCACATTGTGCACCTGACACATTGGGCTGAATTTGGCGAAAAAACAATGTCGGCTCGCCTGCGCACGCCACACGTCGTGGAGCTGCCACGATCCGAAGCACGACGGCTCATTTACATAGCTGGGGCGGGCTGCCCCCCAATCACGTGGAGGGGGAGGGCTGTCCGTCCCCGGCAATGGCGCCAGCTGCCTATGCGAAGGTGCTGACACCATTTTTATAGGGCTTCTGAGCCCTACCTTTAAATTTAATTATTTAAAGCTAAAGTGAATGGAAAAAAATTTAACACACTACATTACTTTTGCCCCTCCCCCACAATAACAATTAAATTAATTATTTGCCCTCTCCCCCCCCCCAAAACAAACACTTGCCTTGTCCACCTGACCTTCCCCGCACCAAAAGTGCATAAACTTTAACCTAAAACCCTTCCCACCATCCCCTACACCAATGATGTCACTTTGACCCCGTTTCACCCCCACCCCGCACTGAGAAACATACCTCCTCCCCCCTCCCCACCAGTGTCCTGCTCATTTCCCCAGACGGGGATCTGAAGGCACAGGAGCACCAGCCAGCAGCAGAAAGATCACACCAGGATGTAAGGTAGTGGCAGAGATATAATTAATGCATTCATTTTAATTTATCTGAATACGTTAATGGAGGTCCCATTGCCAAGCAGTGGGGGACCGGGGGGGGGGGGGGGGGGGGGGTGGCGGGGGCGGTCGCCACAAGGCTTCGCCACCGCCAGCAATATCGGGCCGAGCCCTCCGTGCATTGGGGTACATGGTGGCCCTCTCGCAGAGGCACTTTCCGGCCCCTCCCCCGCCATGGGGAGTTTGTAAAATTCAGCCCACTGTGTTGATGAAGTCAAACAACTGAAAGCTTTTGCTACTATTAATATGTGCCCCAAGAAAGTTTACAAACTTACGCTCAAGACTAAGATTAACACAGGAGCTAGTGCAAATATCCTACCAATCCGAATTCTGAAGGATATGTACCGGGGTCGTTGGAAATTAATGATACAACCGACAACTACAAAGTTAACTGCATACAACAGGTCACCGATTCCTTGCAGTGGCACACTATCAATGAAATGCAGCTATGGCAAGTTGGCAGGGAAACCACAAATATTTTACTCGGTAGACAGGAGCAGACCAGCAGTGGCAGGACTACCAGCATGTAAGGACCTCAACATTGTGACTATCCACGAGGTCACCCAAATACCCATTACAGCATAAGACACCAAGGGTACCCTCTGTCCATGACTTACAACAAACGTACCCGGACAGGTTCGACACCATGGGAGATTTCAAAGGCGATGCCGTACTGCACCTCAGAGAAGATGCAATTCCGTCAATTGACCCTCCCAGAAAGTGCAGCGTGCACATACAAGAAAAGCTTAAACGCGAGTTGGATGACATGGAACACAATGGCATCATCCATCACAGAGTCTGATGCAGCTCAATCATATGTGTACTAAAGAATGATGGAGCAATCAGAGTATGTCTAGGTCCGAGGCATCTAAACCTCTTCCTAAAAAGATCTCCCGCACAAGATTCCAACACTAGAGGAATTGAATCCCAAGTTCAAAGAAGCTAACTTCTTTTCCAAGTTGGATGCTAAACATGGATATTGGTCGGTACACCTGGCTAAGGAATCTCGGGAAGTCACCATTTGGAAGATATTCCTTCCAGAGACTACCCTTCGGCTTTTCTATCAGTCAAGATCTGTTTCAGCAGCATATGGACAGAATTATAGAAAATGTGCCTGGATGTATATGCATTGCTGATAATATCGTGGTAATGGGCAAAACTAAAGAAAAACATGATCGAAATCTTCATTCACTGATGGCAGTAGCTCATCACAAAGAGCTCATTATTAACAGCAAGAAGTGCCAGGGGAATGTAAGTCGATAAATTTTTTTGGCTCCATCTATTCAGGTTGCAGAATCTGTCCTGACCCAGGCAAAGCTGAAGATGTAAGGCATATGCCTACCCCACAAGACAAGGAAGATCTACAGAGATGTCTTGGATTTTTCAACTTCTTGGCACTATGTATTCCAAACTTTTCTGACAAAGCATCATCACTGAGAGAGCTCATGAAGAAAGATGTACCATATGTATAGCAGGAGGACCATCAGCATATGTTTGAGTCTCTCAAACAAGCATCGTCAGCAGAAACCCGTACCCTGCAGTACTATGATCCAAGGAAGAAGACAATCCTGGAAGTCGACGCCTCACAAAAAGGGCTAGAAGCATGCATCCTGCAGGATGGCAAACCAATTGCATTTGGGTCCAAAAGTTTATCCTCAGTACAATCCAATACTCAAACATACAGCATGGAACACTTGCTCTGGTAATTAATTAAATTGTTATTGGGTGAGTGGGAGGCGGGCAAAAGTAATGTAATGTATTAAATTTGGAATCACAAAGTTTCATACCTACCTGTTCAGTAAGCAGTTCACTGTGAAAACCGACCGCAAACCACTGGAGATGATCCAGTGCAAACCATTGACAGGCTCAGCATCTTGACTACAGCAACTTTTAGTGAAAGTACAGGGGTACGACTTTGACGTCAGCTACAAACTAGGTACCAAAATGGTCACCTCGGATACGCTGAGCAGATTGCCAAACCTGAACAAGAATGGAGAACTCCCACTGGATCTACAAATAGACAGCATAGACATTGAGGTGAAAGATGTGCTCAAAATCAATTTATTGCATTTTGGTCACACAAATGTGACCAACTACAGTCAGAAACAGCCAATAACAGACAACTGAAGGCACTGGGGAGAGTCATCGTAGAAGGCTGGCCTGATATGGTAAAAGAGGTGCCAGAAACCCTCAGATACGTTTGGCTTTATAGAGATGAACTCGGTATCTTGACAGGCGTAACCTTCAAAGGAAAACAAGTGATTGCGCCCAAAGCTCTCCGACAGGACATCTCGTCACAACTTCACCAAGGCCATATGGGTATAGAGTGAAGATGACTGGTACGAGACACTGTTTATTGGCAAGGTGGAATCGAAACGTTAGTGAGGATGTGTAAGGCATGCCAGAGCCACCAACCACAACAACATAAAGAACTTCTACACCCTCACGAGATTCCATCAGTCCCTTGGTCCAAAATCGCCACTGATCTATTTTCCGTGAATGGAAATGACTTTATCTTAGTCACCGATTATTTCGCCAAATTTCCAATTGTCAGACAGGTAAAAGACACTTCAAGTGCAGCTGTCGCACACAATCAATGCGATATTCAGTCTGTTCGGTGCACCTGAAGAAATTATTTCCGACAATGGGCCACAGTATACAGACAGACCTTTCAGGGATATGTGTACTAAATGGGGCATAAACCATGTGATGTTCTCACCACATTACCCTAGATCTAATGGTTTTGCTGAGCGAATGGTTCGCATAGTTAAATCACTTATCCTGAAGTGTAGAACAAAACAAGATTTTCATGTTGCCATGTTACACCTCAGAGCTACGCCTCTGGATATGGGCTTACCGTCACCAGCAGAGATCATGTTTGGCAGACAAGTGAGAATGATTCTGTCAAGCCATCATCTGTCAAAATTCTCCGAGATGCAGCAGACACTGCTCGAAAAACAAGGGAGAATGAAGATGGTGCATGACCGACATGCAGTTATGGAACTACCTCAACTACACATAGGACAAAAGATTAGGGTCATACACCCCACAATGACAGCATGGTTACCCGCAGAGGTATCGAAAGTATGCAGTGAGCCTAGGTCTTATAAGGTTACAACATCTAATGGAGCAGTGTTGAGAAGGATCTGAAGCCAACTAAGAAAAGTGTGCAATACTCCAATTGCGCACAGTGGACTCGAAAGTACACACTCCGACGTTGAGGGTGCAATGGAACAACAGGACAACAACCAACACACTGACATGTCTACAAACCAAAAACAGCCAAGGGTGAAATCCACATCCCCAGAAGGTTATACCATAACAAGATCTGGAAGTGTTGTCAAACCACCAAAACGATATATGGACTCTTAAGCTTCTGCACTCAAATTTCATAATCCCTGTATAAATAATTTTGATATTGTCCAATTTTGTGTGTTTTTACTTGTTGTGTACAAGACTTATCTTTGGAAAGATAGGGGATATTGTATGATCGTTTTAAGAGTGATGTCCCTTCAAGAACTCAGTATGCTAATGAGCTAAGTACTAGAATGTAGCCATGTGACTGGAAGCCATAGTCACTTTGCACTGTAACACCCTGGACAAAGGTTCTGTATATAGTTTACTCTGTATTGTGTGTATTAGTTTAGCTGTTAATAAACCTTCGAGAGATCTTCAAGGAATTGGAATCCATGTACCTCACTGTGTTGCTTAAGATAACACAAAGAAACTCATGACAGTACAAGCATATTCCTAAATGCTCAGACCACTTTTAGGAGTGACTAGCACCGCTATATCTAAGGGAATATCTAAAGCAGGACCCTAAACTTGTAACACAATCCCTGAATATATCCCATCCAATTGGCAGGTACATCCAGTTGATCGGATGCAGTGATATGCAGTTGTGTATCAATGGTTCTAGACCTCATAAGATCTCATAGCTTCAGGTCAAACAAAGTCAGGAAACCTCCTTTCGATTAATACAAACCCCCTAACCCCAGCAACTGAAGAAAATCAGTATTCCTACAAACTGAACATCACTTGAAGGAAGCACTAAGGGAAGCAGATGATTAGAATGTACTTTGAGTTGGAGATTTCAATGTTCACCACCAAGAGTGGCTCAGTATACAACTACTGAATGAGCTGAGTCCTAAAGGATACAGCTGCCAGACTGAGCCACGTATATACCAATACATGGAAGTAAACTACTTGATATCAATCTCAACAATCTACCTGTTGCAAACACGTTTGTCCACAACAGGTTGTTAAATCCGCCATTGAAAGGATTGATGAAGTACATGTGCAAAAGATATAAACATCTAGTTCAGCTCAATATTTTTACACCCCTAGTTTTCACGATCATGCAAGCAGATATGGGGCAATGTCAGACCTCATATGGGAGCAATTAACATAGAAAACTGGCACCACAGAAGCCAAGTATCTAAGATAGACCCAAATCAGTAACTAAGGACTGGATTTTGTGTAGAGGCAGGACTCTGGCACCAGGCCAAATAGGTGGGGGGGGGGGGGGGGGGGGGAAATCCCACCTCAGCCTTTTCGTGTTCCCCTGGAGCGATCCTCCGGTCTTTTTACATCATAGTTTCACAAGCCGGGAACCCTGTCCACTTAAATACGAGGATCCCGTCTCCATGAGCTTCCAGCCAATCGGAGGGCCAACAGCTCAGTAGTATCGGCAATGCCACTGACAGCGGTGGCCAAGTCAGGTACTGCATAGGCTTTGGATCCAGGCCCAGCATTGGAAACCCAGACCAGAGGTAGGTGAGGTGGAGTCGCGGGGGCCAGTCCGGATGGCTGGGCGAGGGGGTGATTGTGGAGTCCAGGGGGAAGGGTGCCCTGTGGGGGTGAAGTGGTTCCTGGCAGGATCTTCCATGGGCCACAGATTGCTTCCCCCCACCCCACCCCCCAAAGCCCTCAGGGAGGGCGCCTCGTTTTACAAGGCACCCTGCGCCACTCGTTAGATCTCAGTGGCGGCGGGAAGAGGCCCTTAATTGGCCGTTAATAGGCCACTTCAGTGTGTCAATTGGCCTCTGGGTGGGAAAGATCGCTTGGCGACGGGCCCTCCACCCCCTCGTGATTCTGTGTGTCTCTGGCCCCGCCTCAGTGGGGCCCATAAAATCCAAGGCCTCCAGATTAGAAATATTACAGGTTCAGTATTAGACATCAGCTGGACTAACAAGGTCACTACAATTAGCTTCCTTATTATCCTACTGAGTCAGGGGCTGAGGAGACATTCCTGATCGGTTCCAATTTCTGCCCGATTCCAGAGGTCAGGAATTGAAACTGAGATATACCAGTCTATATAGTTCAGGACACCAATTGATGCCTTTCCCCACCAGGCCATTATGTATTTTTCAATAGAACCCATAGGCTGATTAATGGAAATCAGTTATCAAGTTACGTGAAAACGTCATAAAATCATTTTTAAATGATTGTTGTGATCAGAGATGAATCAGATTACATTTAAACTATGTTCTAAAATCTAGGCTTTTAAAGAAACTAAAAATAGAAGCGAGATTTTTTGTACAATATGCATACTTTTTAAGATACAAGTATATTTCACATTCTGCTTTAATCATTAGATTGTAATATGTAACGTAGACTCCACATTTCCTCAGGGGCTCCACAGGACCCCCATCAAAACTCTGACAGGAGACCAACAGAACACTGGAAAAAGACAAAGGACTCAGTTGGGCTAACATTTTCCGCCCTGCTTTGTAAGTGATTATATCTCTGCCACCCCTTACGAGGCAAACGTCATTAGGCGGACAGTGACATGGACAATCATCAGCCCCATGCAAATCAGGTGTCCTCTCACTGACTCCGCAAGCTCAGGACAGGGTCACGCAGATTTCCAGGACCTTGATGTTTCTGTTTAAAACTCACCTCCAAAACAAACTGCTCCATAACAAGACTGGTGACTCTATTCATCATTACTTCTTTCATTACCTTGTCAGCTTCTTGCACAGTTTTCCAGGCCAACTGACTGCAATGGATATGGTCAAGGAAGAATAGCAGAGTATCTAATAAGCAAAACACTGTGCATGGTAATGTGCATCATTGCGCTAATTCGGCACCTTTGAAAATAAAATCTCTGTATTAAGAAAGATTATAATCAGGTTAACCAAAGTTACTGCATTTAACTTAAGATTCAGAAATCCATTACTCACTTACTTGACTGGAACCTCAGTATTTTCCAAGCTGGTACATAACCTGATTATTTTCACCAACCTATGTTACTTGCATTAATTACAGTTGAGAGAAAAAACAGGAAGATCTCTAATTAAGTTAAATAAATAAAAAGGGTTGGCTTCCAACCTTGCATACTCCATATACTTGAGCTCAGCCAAAACTCTGCTGCCCATATCCGAACTCGCACAAGTCCTGTTCACACATTGTGCTTCTTGACCTATATTGGCTCCCACTCCAGCAGTGCCTCGATTTTAAAATTCTCACCTTTCATCAGAACCTGAAGTGCTAACTCTGTTTCTCTTTCCATAGATGCTGCAAGACCTGCTGAGTGTTTCCAGCATTTTCTGTTTTTATTTCAGATTTCCAGCATCCACAGTGTTTTGCTTTTGTTTTAAAATTCTCACCCTTGTTTTCAAATCCCTCTGTGGACTCCCCCCTCCCTATCTCTGTAATCTCCTCCAGCCCTATAACCCTCCAATTCTAACCTCTTGAATATCCTCAATTTTCAACACTCCATCACTGGTGGCCGTGCCTTCAGGTGCCTAGTCCCCAAGCTCTGAAATTCCCTCCCTAAACCTCTCTGCCTCTGTAGCTCTCCTCCTATAAGATGCTCCTCAAAACATACCTCTTACTAATCTTTTGGTCACCTGTCTTATGTGGCTCAGTGCCAAAGGTTTAATAACGCTCCTGTGAAGTGCTTTGGGACATTTTACACTGTTAAAGGCACTATATAAATGCAAGTTGTTGTTATTGTTTTAAGTTCTTTATTTTTCACTGCTGCTTTTGTCCGATTTCTCCAACATACCAAGTGTTATAAAGATTCCTTTTCTCTCTGGATAATGAAGGAAATCTAAGCTATAATTGAATCCATCAATTGGCAGAAATAGCAAATTGCATTAGTTATAGGGAACCAGCTGCAAGAAAAAATGTGTTGTGTTCTACAGTGTGAACAAAGGATCCTTGTTTACAGGTGAATGCGAACAAAAATAACTCCCACTGCTGCTTTTATAACAGCCAGGCTATGATTCATAGAGCATCACTGAATAAATCAGATATTTACTACAATGTGCAAAAGGGCAGAGTTACTATCTGGAAAATAAGGTAAGTACAACAATATTTACAGATTTACTTTGTTACGACCTGATGAGAAAGAGGTCTAGGGTTCCCTTTCAGCCTTCACCTGGTCTTACTGTAATAGGGTTTAATTTTAAACACACCATGTTTTTAGCTCCCCCTTGGTGAATCCTTGTTCACTGCTTTCCAGTTATAAGGCAAAGAAACCAGCATAAACTGGTTTTCTTAGGTTTAAAGAAGAAAGATTGAAATTTATTAAACTTGAACTCTAATTCGGTTGATGCCTACAGATACATGACATGCCCACGCTAGCATGCATATGTGATACAGAAAAGAGCAGAAGAAATAAAGTGGAAAAGTTTGAGGCACTATCCGAAGAGTTTTTGTTACAGTTCTTCGAGCTCACTGTAGAGTCCTTGATTGTAGGTAGATCTGGCTTTTCGTTGGGGCCCAGTATTCTTCTTGAACCTTGTTCGCTGCAGGAGACTTTTCTCTCTTGGGGTTCATGTGTCTTCAGTGGATTCAGAGGCTTGTGAAAAAAAGATGGGAGCAGACAGGAGCGATCTTCTCTGTCCAGGAGCAAACAGACATTCTCAGTTGTTTGTACAATTCAGAAAAACCCAGGTTGCCAAGCAGGTTAGGCATGTGACTAACTGGTTTGACCACATCTTGGATTGTATCACCTTAGCAGTCTCTGGAATGCTCCTCTTACCCACAATACCTGATGATCAATGTCCATTGTGGGTTGAATGGGTCAGGGAATGGTCCTTTGTCCTTCCAAGCACAGTCTGTTAATATGGAAATGTGTTTCTAGCCACGTCCGATCTGTTTAATAAGTCCTTTCTTCACTCCAGTTACAGCTTAAAGTCAATGTTCATGACAAAATTAATGTGCCTCATTCTTGGCAGGTGGGGGCCCAGCATGACAACTTCAATAAATAAGAAAGCTATGGAACAGAGATGATCCATCTGTTATAGATCACAAATGGAGAAATTACAGACCGCAAAAAAAAGTTATGTTTGTGATTATAAAAGTGATGTACAGCTTGAAAATTAAGCAAAACAAAGCACAGTAAGGATTTAAGCGCCAATATTAGTTAACTGATCCAAAATGATTCCTCATTATCTCTCGTAAAAATTATTGTGGAAAATTATATGATCCGAGAACTGTTCTCTTCTATCCAGCCTATTCATCATTCGGAGCTGGGCTACACCGTTGCCTTATCCAAGGAGTACACAAGACATGTTAATGATTTCTGCAGTGATAGCACATTAAAGATGGTGCCAAGCTGAGTTACATACACTGAATTAATTCCACTACTAAATGACATAATTGGCTGGATTTTCCTCATCCTGGCCCACAAGGTTTGGGGCAGGATTTTGGCTTGCCATCCCGACCCTGCCTTGAATTCAGACCAGTTTCAAGGAAATTCAGGGCAATGTTGCTGCAGGACCATGACTGCAGCAGTTGAAAAGGTGGGAAAGATATTAAAGGTACCACAGGGCCTGAAAGACCAGAACAGCACATTGAATGAGGACTGTTGTCTTCAACAGGGAAGAGATCAGAGGAGCCCTTAGTAGGTCTTTTCCTGGTGGAGCCATTCCGATCGCTGTGCTGGGCTTACAATCACAGTTATCAAACCCAGGCCCCACCTCCACCTGCATTTACATGCAATAAAAAAGAAGTCATCACCAACAGTTCTTGCAGAAGAGGAAAATCCAAGTTGGGGCCGTAAAGTGGTGGTAGTTCACACCGTCCAATTTTGCACCCATTCTCAGCACCAACCAGTCGGATTTTAGGCAGGACGAAGGAGAAAAGTCATCCAATATGTCCACACAGCAGGCTCTGGCCTGTATTACCTGCTGAGGTGGCTGCAATAAGAAACTTTCCAAATTGTTGTAATATCTTCTTGATATTGGAGATTCTTATTGACACATAACAGAATTTATATAGCATATTCCATGACCACAGGACATCCCAAAGACTTTACAGCCAATGAAGTACTTTTGAAGTGTTGACACTGTTGTAATGCAGGAAACACAGCAGCCAATTTGCACACAAACGTTCACAAACAACAATGTGGTAATGACTGGATAATCATTTTTTGTGATGTTGATTGAGGGAGAAATATTGGCCAGGACACCAGGCTAGCTCCGCTGCTCGTCTTCAAAATAGCACCATGGATCCTTTACATTAGAGGGCTGCATTTAACGTGTCATCTGAAAGACAGCATTGCCAATCAGTGCAGCCCTCACTCAGTACTGGAGTGGCAGCTTTTGATTTTTGTGCTCAAATTCTGGAGTGGGACTTGAACCCACAACCTTCTGAGTCAGAGGCAAGGGTACTACCACTGAGCCACAACTGATACATACAGAATATGGAGCATTTTACATGACTTTTACAAACAGAACATAATTTAAAATGGCAAACTGTCACATATCTCATCTTTTATGGATGCAAATATGCTGAGGATAGCACGACAATCTATCATGGAAAGACTAAATGCAGTATGAAAGGCATTAAACTAATGAAGACAGGAAAGCACAGTAATTCATTATTCAACATATTGGGTGGAGTTTTCTATCAGTGGTAGATGTTTGAAATCTGATTATGGTCAGATCAGATCTAACAGAACTGAAGGAAAGTGGTTAGGTACACGAGAACTCATTGGAATAGGTATTCATGTATGAATTATTGCAATCCAAGAATACAAAAGGATACTCAGCAGTTAAGGGATCCATTCCATCTGGAACTTTTCGGATATAGTCATCCATCAACTTCTCCACCATGTCATTGACTATTGTGTGAACCTAAAGGTAGGAAACACAGTTACAGTCTTAATAACCAATGCAGATGTTGCAAAACTCTCATACAAAAGCAAAATACTGTAGATGCTGGAAATCCAAAATAAAAACAGAAAGTGCTGGAAATACTCAGCAGGTCTGGCAGCATCTGTGGAGAGAGAAACTGAGTTAACGTTTCAGGTCAGTGACCCAAAGTTAAGCAAACGCAGCAGCCAATTTGCACACAGTTTGTTCCCACTGACTGCAATGAGATAAATGGCCAGATAATCTGCTTTAGCAATGTTCAAAGAAACATACTGGCCCGATCACAAGCAGAGCAACCCTGCTCCTCTTCGAAAATTCTATGGCATCTTTCATATCCACCTGAGAGGACAGACAGGGTCTCAGTTTAACGTTTTATCTGAAAGATAGCATCGTCAATAGTGCAGAACTCCTTTAGGACTGGTCCAAAGTGTCAGCCCAGATGTTGTGCTCAAGTTTCTAAGAGCAGTTTGAAGCCACAATCTACTTATACAGAGGAGAAAACACAACCACTGAGCCACAGCTGACATCATTATTTAATTACTCAATTAAGATTACTTTAATGTCACCATAATCATCAAGTATAAGTTATTATAAAATTGTAACATTTAATATTTCACATATGTAACCAATAATCTGGGAAGTGGGAAATTACAATGCGATTAGATTTCCATAAAAGTGGGCTAGCCTGATAGATGAAATATTCTCTCATTAGCCTTTAAGCAGCACCACCTGTAAAAAATATTTCCATTCCTTGCTTTACACTACTGCAATTTTTTTTTAAATTATGTAATTCAGTTCTCAGTTCCATTTTTCAAAGTGGCAAAGGCCAAATGAATTTCTAAAATATTATTTGACCATTTTTTCTGTATTCCATAGTGAAAGTTTATAAACTTGGCACTTTCAACCCAGCCTCGATGGCTATGGTAAATCAAATAATTTAGTACAAATTTATTCAATATTCAGAGTTGATTGGGGAAATGGGAAATAAATCTTGTACGAGTAGAGGACTTCTGAGAATGGGGTGAAAATATATGGCATAGCACAGCAATTTTATCAGCATCTGATCCATGCTGTATTTGACCTACTTGTGTTCTACATGCAGATTGGCTGCCAAAAGAAGAAAGGAATATTGCTGCTCTCACATTCTTCTTCTTTGGCCTCCTTATCTCGAGAGACAATGGGTAAGTGCCTGGAGGTGGTCAGTAGTGTGTGGAGCAGCGCCTGGAGTGGCTATAAAGGCCAATTCTAGAGTGACAGGCTCTTCCACAGGTGCTGCAGAAAAATTTGATTGTCGGGGCTGTTACACAGTTGGCTCTTCCCTTGCGCCTCTGTCTTTTTTCCTGCCAACTGCTAAGTCTCTTCGACTCGCCACACTTTAGCCCCGCCTTTATGGCTGTCCGCCAGCTCTGGCGAACGCTGGCAACTGACTCCCATGACTTGAGATCAATGTCACAGGATTTCATGTCGCGTTTGCAGACGTCTTTAACGCGGAGACATGGACGGCCAGTGGGTCCGATACCAGTGGCGAGCTCGCTGTACAATGTGTCTTTGGGGATCCTGCCATCTTCCATGCGGCTCACATGGCCAAGCCATCTCAGGCGCCGCTGACTCAGTAGTGTGTATAAGCTGGGGATGTTGGCCGCCTCGAGGACTTCTGTGTTGGAGATACGGTCCTGCCACTTGATGCCAAGGATTCTCCGGAGGCAGTGAAGATGGAATGAATTGAGACGTCGCTCTTGGCTGACATACGTTGTCCAGGCCTCGCTGCCATAGAGCAAGGTACTGAGGACACAGGCTTGATACACTCGGACTTTTGTGTTCCGTGTCAGTGCGCCATTTTCCCACACTCTCTTGGCCAGTATGGACATAGCAGTGGAAGCCTTTCCCATGCGCTTGTTGATTTCTGCATCGAGAGACAGGTTACTGGTGATAGTTGAGCCTAGGTAGGTGAACTCTTGAACCACTTCCAGAGCGTGGTCACCAATATTGATGGATGGAGCATTTCTGACGTCCTGCTCCATGATGTTCGTTTTCTTGAGGCTGATGGTTAGGCCAAATTCATTGCGGGCAGCCGCAAACCTGTCGATGAGACTCTGCAGGCACTCTTCAGTGCGAGATGTTAAAGCAGCATCGTCAGCAAAGAGGAGTTCCCTGATGAGGACTTTCCGTACTTTGGACTTCGCTCTTAGACGGGCAAGGTTGAACAACCTGCCCCCTGATCTTGTGTGGAGGAAAATTCCTTCTTCCAAGGACATGAACGCATGTGAAAGCAGTAGGGAGAAGAAAATCCCAAAAAGTGTGGGTGCGAGAACACAGCCCTGTTTCATGCCACTCAGGATAGGAAAGGGGTCTGATGAGGAGCCACCATGTTGAACTGTGCCTTTCATATTGTCATGGAACGAGGTGATGATACTTAGTAGCTTTGGGCATCCAATCTTTTCTAGTAGTCTGAAGAGACCACGTCTGCTGACGAGGTCAAAGGCTTTGGTGAGATCAATGAAAGCAATGCAGAGGGGCATCTGTTGTTCGCGGCATTTCTCCTGTATCTGACGAAGGGAGAACAGCATGTCAACGGTCGATCTCTCTGCACGAAATCCACACTGTGCCCCAGGGTAGACGCGCTCGGCCAGCTTCTGGAGCCTGTTTAGAGCGACTCGAGCAAAGACTTTCTCCACTATGCTGAGCAGGGAGATTCCACGGTAGTTGTTGCAATCACCTTTGTTTTTATAGAGGGTGATGATATTGGCATCGCGCATGTCCTGAGGTACTGCTCCCTGTCCCAGCACAGGCATAGCAGTTCATGTAGTGCTGAGAGTATAGCAGGCTTGGCACTCTTGATTATTTCAGGGGTAATGCTGTCCTTCCCAGGGGCTTTTCCGCTGGATAGAGAATCAATGGCATCATTGAGTTCCGATTTGGTTGGCTGTATGTCCAGCTCATCCATGACTGGTAGAGACTGGGCTGCATTGAGGGCAGTCTCAGTGACAACATTCCCCCTGGAGTACAGTTCTAGGTAGTGCTCAACCCAGTGGTCCATTTGCTTGCGTTGGTCAGTGATTATGTCCCCTGATTTAGATTTGAGGGGGGCGATCTTCTTGATGGTTGGCCCAAGAGCTCTCTTAATGCCATCATACATTCCTCTGATGTTTCCGGTGTCAGAGGCCAGCTGAATATGACTGCATAGGTGTTGCCAGTAGTCATTTGCGCAGCGCCTGGCTGTTCTTTGTGCAGTGCTTCTGGCTGCTTTAAGTGCTACGGATGTTAACTCGCTGGGGGCTTTCTTGTAGTTCAACAGTGCAATGCGCTTAGCGGCTATGACAGGTTCCAGCTCTTCAGTATGAGGTTGAAACCAGTCTGCATTCCTCTTCGCACGTTTGCCGTAGGTGGTCAAAGCTGACTCATGGATGGCGTCTCTGATGTGGGCCCACTTGGTCTCAGCATCCGCTGTGGGAGTGTTTTGAAGGGCTGACACAAGTGAATTTAGAAATTTTTGTAACAGCTGTGGGTGAGAAATTCTGCTCGTGTTGATGCGCGGGTGGCCCTTCTGCTTGGAATGATGCAACTTCTTTGGTCTGAGTCTAACCCTGCTGTACACCAGGGAGTGGTCGGTGTCGCAGTCCGCACTGTGGAAGCTGCGTGTGATTTGAACACTGTTTAAGGCAGCTCGCCTTGTGACAATGAGGTCCAGCTGGTGCCAACGGCGCGATCTTGGGTGTCTCCATGAAACCTGGTGACAGGGTTTAGTGTGAAAGAACGAGTTGGTGATGCAGAGGTTATGATAGGTACACAACTCAAGCAGTCTCTGCCCATTCTCATTCATCCTTCCAATGCCATAGCGCCCAAGGCAGGAGGGCCATGAGTCATGGTCGGCCCCAACCCTGGCATTAAAAGTCCCCCAGCAGGAATATGCTTTCGGTGTTGGGGATGCTGCTAATGATGTTATGGAGTTCCTGATAGAACTGATCTTTAGCTTCAGGTGGGGAGCAGAGTGATGGAGCATAGATGCTGAGTAGGTGTACTGGGCCAGAGGTGGTGAGCAGTCGGATGGACAGTATGCGTTCCGAGCCATTTGAGGGTGGCTCTATCATGCTGAGCAAGGAGTTTCTGATGGCGAAGCCCACTCCATGCTGTCTTGGTTCTTCAGGATCCCTGCCCTGCCAGAAGAAGGTGTCGTCTTGCTCTGCTAGAGATCCACTCGTGGGGAGGCATGTCTCCTGAAGTGCTGCAATGTCTACATTGAGTCTGCTGAGCTCGTTGTTAATGATGGCGGTCTTCCAAGAATCATTGATTTGTGTAAGGTCTTCCGACAGGCCAGGACACACAGTTCTGACGTTCCAGCTGGCAAAGCGAAGGGCTGGTACCTTCTTTCCTTTTTTCGTGTTGTTTGGTGAGGTGTTTCAGTCCACCTTTCGGGCAATGACCCTGAGCTCCAAGCACCCATTGAAGCAGGTGGACTGTGGCGGGCGGTAGCTGTCCAGTGAGATGCAATGACCTCTCCCACCGACAAAGGCAACCCGTGGCGCCCAGTTTCTACGCCAATTTATCTGGATTTATAACCCGTAACTGCTGCCTTCCGTGTTGTTTCAGACGCTGTGAGGCAACTATGGAGTGACCTCTCCATGGCGCATGCCTGGGCGAATTTATGGAGGTTGAGAGTTGCCCAGTCATCAAAACCCCCCTCTCGACCTTTCTGGTGGGGTCCAAAGGAGTGCAGAGCATGACATTTGGCACCGGTATGGCTGCAGGAACTGCCGGAAACATGCCAAAGGTGACACATGACCGCCTACAGGGTTCCGCTCCGGATTATTTGTTAGGGTTTCCTCCCTTAGCCTTGGTCTCTCCCGAGACTCCCACAAGGCAGTGGGGTTGTTAGGGCCCCTACACAGGTGTAGGATTATGCCGGTGGGAGGAGGGGATGCGAGGGGGAGGGGTGGAGGGAGGGGGGTGCGAGGGGGAGCTGGGAAGGAGGCTGTAAGGGGGTGGGGGGGGGGTGCAGGGGAAGGCTGGTACGTGGTTGCGAGGGGGTGAGCTGAGAGGGTGGAGCAGGGAAGGGGAAGTGGGGGGTGGAAAGGTGGGGGGGATGCGGTGGGGGAAAGCGGGTGCATGTAATAAGCTATTTCCTGCTCTCACATTGCACTAAACAAAAATCCTCAATACTCACCATGTTGATGTCCCTGATCTGATATGGTTCTGCCCCAACAAATATAGAATCCTCATTATATGAGGGTAACCTTTTCTCACTGTCTCTAGAAAATTTCTCTCTGCAATGAATACAATTGAAACATTTTACAAATGCATTCACAGCTTTTATGAAAGATAAGTTATAGGCTGTGCATTGTATTTTCTTTCAAATACAAATCTATTGAAAAGCAAGATTTATGGATAAAGCCTTTATTTTTCAAACCCAACTTCTAATTTGTCATCAAGAAAGCCAAAACCACCTCCATAACATCACCCATATCCACCCTATCTTAGCCCATTGCTCATTGAAACGCTAATGTACGTCTTTGTCATCTCTAGACTCAATTGCTCCAATACTCTCATAGCTGGTCTCCCAACTACCACCCTCCATAGACTTCAATTTATCCAACCTCTACTGCTTGTATCCTATCCTGATTCAAGAATTGGCTCCCAGTCCCTCAAAGCCTCAAATTTAAAATTTGAGCTGATTATCCATTTAATAGTGGAATGAAAATTCTTATCAGTCTGCATTAATAATACTTCACAAATGAAAAAATTGAAGGTTACAGAAGTGTGGAATATACGTATGAAAGAGGATTTAGCATAGTATGCACTCTAACAGGGAGTGGCCCTGAAACTGAAGGTTACCATCTCTGCTAGAGCAACTCTGGCCCACTAACAACCAAACCTGTAGACTGCAACCCAACTCCCAGGTCACGTAATTAGTTGAAGCAAGTATCTCATGCCTGGACATGCACAATAGAGATGCCTGTCTTGACTGACATGAGGAAAATGGGAGCAGCACCCCACTGTTCTTGTGTTGGAGCTGAAGAGAAATCTGAATTTTCTTTTCCCCCAAATTTTTCAAAGAATCCCATTTAAAAACAGTTATTCAGTATTCAATGTTTCTTCAAACAACCTTAATTTTCTGGTTAAGCAGGTGATTATGATATTGCTGAACGTAATTATCTATGATTATTTTACTTATTTATGCACAAATGCAAGACAACATATTCTGTGATGGCTTTTAATCATCATCCTTCCTGACCTCATTTTTTTTTTGCATTTTCTGCAAAATCAAAGAAAAATAACTTTCTGTTGAGAAGTTTTCTATAGGTGCTGAAAGATGGGATTAGAATGGGTGGCTGTTTATTTCAGCTGCGCAGACATGATGGGCTGAGTGGCCTCTTTCTGTGCCATAACTTTTCTATGGGTCTGTGGTTTTCTATGGCTCAGTAAATAAGATAGAATTTATTTGAATAACATCAATGACTGAAAGATTTATGCCAAATTGACAAATGTAAGTTCCACATTTTGGTCCTGGCATTGTGGACGGAGTTGCATGAAGCATCACAGTAGAAATCAGGTACTTCGACATGGCAAAGAAAAGGGGAAACTGTCAAGTGAGTTACTCTAATCTGCTCTTATACATCTTCAAATTGTCAGATACAGAACAATGCTGATATAAGGCCTGGAGAAGCTCAACCACGCGCCCTCTTACTGATGTATTTTAAACAAGGCAAACCAAACACTAACGCATGCAGAGAATTTAACTGTTTTAAACATTTGTATATCAAAATAAACAAAAAAACCTTAATTCTTGAATTCTGTCTTCCATGGCTGGAAGATTGTTCCTAATCTGAATAATTCGAGCCTGCAGAGCACTCTGATCATCATGCATGTATGAGGGAACAATAAATTCTGTCAACAAAACAAAGTAGAAGTGAGATAAAAAGACATTAAAGTGATAACATTGAATAACCTTATTTTTATTCGTTTCATGGGATGTGGGCGTAGCTGGCTTGACCAGCATTTATTGCCCATCCCTAATTGACCTCGAGAAGGTGGTGGTGAGGTGCCTTCTTGAACCGCTGCAATCCTTGGGGTGTAGGTACACCCACAGTTCTGATGGAAGGGAGTTTCAGGATTTTGACCAAGCGACAGTGAAGGAACAGCGATATAGTTCTAAGTCAGGATGGTGTGTGGTTTGGAGGAAACTTGCAGATGGTGGTGTTCCCAAGCATCCCAAGGGGCGGCACAGTGGTTAGCACCGCAGCCTCACAGCTCCAGCGACCCGGGATCAGTTCTGGGTACTGCCCGAGTGGAGTTTGCAAGTTCTCCCTGTGACCGCGTGGGTTTCCGCTGGGTACTTCGGTTTCCTCCCACAGTCAAAGACTTGCAGGTTGATAGGTAAATTGGCCATTATAAATTGCCCCTAGTGTAGGTAGGTGGTAGGAGAATGGTGGGGATGTGGTAGGGAATATGGTATTAATGTAGGATTAGTATAAATGGGTGGTTGTTGGTCGGCACAGACTCGATGGGCTGAAGGGCCTGTTTCAGCGCTGTATCTCTCTATGACTCTATCTGCTGCTCTTGCCTTTCTAGATGGAAGAGGTTGCGGACTTGGAAAGTGCTGTCAAAGGAGGCGTGGTGAGTTGCTGCAGTACATCTTTTAGATGGTACACACTGTTGCCACTGTGTGTCGGTGGGGGAGGGAGTGAATGTTGAAGATGGTGGGTGGGGTGCCAATCAAGCAAGCTGTTTTGTCCTGGATGGTATTGAGCTTCCTGAGTTGTTGTTGGAGCTGCACTCATCCAGGCAAGTGGAGAGTATTCCATCACACTCCTAACTTGTGCCTTGTAGATGGTGGACAGGCTTTAGAGAGTCAGGAGGTGAGTTACTCACTGCAGAGTTCCCAGCCTCTGACCTGCTCTTGTAGCCACAGTATTTATGTGGCTGGTCCAGTTCAGTTTCTGGTCAATGGTAACCCCCAGAATGTTGATAGTGGGGGACACAGCAATGGGGAACGCCATTGAATGTCATGGAGAGATCGTTAGATTCTTTTTTGTTGGAGATGGTCACTGCTTGTCACTTGTGTGGCACGAATGTTACTTGCCACTTATCAGCCCAAGCCTGAATGTTGTCCAGGTCTTGCCGCACATTGACATGGATTGCTTCAGTATGTGAGTAGTTGTGATTGGTACTGAACATCATACAGGCATCAGCAAACATCCCCACTTCTAACCTTATTATGGAAGGAAGATCATTCATGAAGCGGCTGAAGATGGTTGGGCCTAGGACACTAACCTGGGAACCCTGGCAGCAATGTCCTGGGGCTGAGATGTTTGACCTCCAGCAACCACAACCATCTTCCTTTGTGCTAAGTATGACTCAACCAGTGGACAGTTTTCCCCTTGACTCCCATTGACTTCAATTTTACTAGAGCTCCTTGATGCCATACTCTGTCAAATGCTGAGTCGATGTCAAGGGCAGTCACTCTCACCTCACCTTTTGAGTTCAGTTCTTTTGTCCATGTTTGGACCAAAGCTGTAATGAGGTCAGGAGCTGAGTGGCCCTGGAGGAACCCAAACTGAGTGTCACTGAGCAGGCTATTGCTGTTTAAGTGGCGCTTGACAGCACTGTCAATGACACCTTCTATTACTTTGCTGATGATCGAGAGTAGACTGATGGGGCGGTAATTGGTTGGATTGCATTTGTCCTGCTTTTTGTGGAGAGGACATACCTAGGCAATTTTCCACATTGTCAGGTAGATGTCAGTGCTGTAGCTGCACTGGAACAGCATGGCTAGGGGCGCGGCTAGTTCTGTAGCACAAGTCTTCAGTACTGCAGCTGGGATGTTGTCAGGGCCCATAGCCTTTACAGTATCCTGAGCCTTCCGACGTTTCTTGATATCACATGCAGCAAATTGAATTGGTTGAAGACTGCAATGCTGGGGACCTCAGGAGGAGGCCGGGATGGATCATCCACTTGGCACTTCCGGCTGAAGACGGTCACAAATGCTTCAGCTTTGTCTTTTGCACAGACGTGCTGGGCTCCTCTATCATTGAGGATGGGGATGTTTGTGGAGCCTCCTGCTCTGGTCAGTTGTTTAATTGTCCACCGCCATTCATGATTGAATGTGGCAGGACTGCAGAGCTTTGATCTGATCTATTGGTTGTGGGATTTCTTACCTCTGTCTATTGCATGCTGCTCCCACTGTTTGACATGCAAGTAGTCCTGTGTTGCAGCTTCACCGGGTTAACACCTCATTTTTAGGTATGTCTGGTGCTGCTCCTGGCATGCTTACTTGCACTCCTCATTGAACCAGGGTTGCTTCCCAGGTTTAATGGTAATGCTAGAGAGAGATATGTCAGGTCATGAGGTTACAGATTGTGGTTGAATACAATTCTGCTGCTGCTGATGGTCCACAGAGCCTCATGGATGCCCAGCTTTGAGCTGCCTGATCTGTTCTGAATCTATCCCATTTAGTCACGGTGGTAGTGCCGCACAACACGATGGAGGGTATCCTCAGCGTGAAGACGGGAATTTGTTTTAGCAAGTTTTAAATAAATCCAAGCAAAAATAAATTGTGAAATGATAATCAATAGTTGATAATGATATTGATTTTTTTTTTATGATGCCAGATAAAGCAGCATAGAAAATGTAGGAAAAACAAAAAAAGAGATTGCAGGAAGACATAACAGATTGTGGAGTATTTTGCTTTTATAACAGATTGTGGAATAGGCAGATACATAGCAGATGAGTTCTATGCAGAGAAATGTGAAGTAGTAGGAAAAGGAAAAGTGAAAGGAAGTATAGTTCCACCATCTCCACCATACCGTGGCTGCAGTGTCTACTATCTACAGAACACACTGCAGCAAGTTTCCAAGGCTTCATCAGCAGTGCCTCCCCAACCTGCAACAACTAGAAGGACAAGAGCAGCAGGTACATGGGAACACCATGTTTTTCTAATGCTCGCACTGATGAAGGCAATTCGTTCCTTTCAGCAGATTCATCTTTAGAAATCTCCACTTCCCCATCTTAATGCCTCTTTATTGATTTGAGTCCTCCATTAATCTGCTCCTTGGGTGAAATGTTTCCTGATATCAGTCCTGAACTTGCCTTTAGTTGGTTTGTCCCATTGCCCTACAGTCATGGTATAACTCAAAACAATGCCCTGGATTTACATTTTCTGCTCTATTTACCAGTTTACGTACATCTGTCGGGTCCTCGCTCAATCACTTCACCGCAATGCTGAGCGATGCAGTGGTTCAAGATGGCAGCTCACCACCATCTTCTCAAGTGATGGACAACAAATGGTGGACTTGCCAGCGATGCCCACATCCCATGAAAGAATATAAAAAAAATCATTTTGAAATGATTTCAAAATGCCCTTTGAGCTCAGTCGCATTAACCCACCTCCTTCTCATTATCTGCATCCATTCTTGTACTTACTTCCCTTGTTCCTCAGTGATTAATACTGAAAGAACTGCTTAATGCAAAATCTGATTAAAGCTTCAATCATTTCAGCCAAAGTGGTTAATTCCACTGATCGATGGGGACTTTTTAATTGTTTGGATCTCCACTGACACAGGTTTAAGAAACAATCACAGCTGTAAGGAGGAATGATATGCTAGATGTCATAACTGAGGAACAAAAAAGGGGAAATCACACTACTGGGGACTGGATTTTACCAAGCCCATGATGTTGGGCTCAGTGGCAGGGGGACCAGAAGATAGTTGCAGCAGAAGCCCGTCACGGCGCTTGAAGTCAGAAGGGCCCAGCCCAATCCTCCCGACGGCGGCAAGGCTCTGTGGCAGCCCCCCCGCCACTGGGTGATGGGACCGCAATTTCAATAGGCCCGCTGCGATCCTCAATGCAGCAGCCAGCACTCCTGCACCTTCAATTCCCCGTCAGGGGAAAGCCAGTGTGACACTGGTGGCAAGGGGGGAGGAGTTGGGATTTCCAGTTGGGGGGGGGTGGGAGGGAGGGGAACAGGGTCAAATAAACATAATGACTGTAAGGGATGCTGGAAAGGGGTGATCTTTAAACATTGGGCAGTCTGTGGGGGGGGGGGGGCGGCGTCGGCGTCAGATTTAAAAGGGACGTGTTTTGGGGGGAGAAAGGGAAAATAATTAATGTGATTATTATTGAGGGGTGGGAAAGGGGCATTAGAATTTTATTTAATAAATTTTGGGGGGGGGGGTGGTGGAAGGGTATCTTTAAAATTTTAAATATGCTGGCAGGGCTGGCTGCCCTTTAAAAATGGCGCCAGCGCCTGTGCACAGGCAGCTGTCGCCATTGCTAGTGCGGACAGCCCGCCCCCTCCACATGATTGGGGAGGTGGAGGGCAGCCCTGGCCATTTAACTAAGCAGTCACGCAGGAGATGGCAGCGGCTCTAAGGCGAGCTTACCGCCAAGAGCAATGGCAGGCTCTTAAGATCCAGTCCTAGGAGTGTACTATAGACCCCCAGTCAGAGGATGACAGAAGAGCAAATATGTAGGCAAATTCCTGAGAAGTGCAGAAACAATCAGGCAGTAATAGTGGGAGATTTCAATTACCCTAATGCTAACTGGGATAAAATCAGTGTAAAGGTACAGGGGGCGCAAAATTCTTAAAATGCTTTCAGACTAACTTTTTTAGCCAGTACATAGCAAGCCCAACAAACAACTACTTGCAGATAAAGTGGGATTAGATTGGGCGGCTAGTTTTTTTGGCCAGCACAGACACCATGGGCTGAATGGCCTCCTTCTGTGCCGTAATTTTTCTATGGTTCTATGATTTCTATGATCTCCAAGTCATACACCATTGTGACTTGGGACAGAATATCACCACTCCTTTATTGCTGCTGGGTCAAAATCCTGGAATTCCCTACCAAACAGAATTGTGTACTACATATGGACTGTAAAGGTTCAAGGCAGTGGCCCACTAATATCTTCCCAATGGTCACAAAATGCCAGCCTTACCAGTAATGCTCATATTCTGCATACTAATTTAAAAATAAATATTTTAAATGCCATGGAGGAAAGAGAGATCTAGAGATGTAAATACCTTTGAGGTTGATATTACCCAAGCCCTGCTCTGCCAGTGGAAGTGTGGGTAATTAGACTTCTATCCATCAGATTTCCCTGGCCCTGACCCCATCCCAAATTCTAGGGATTGGACCATTTACATAAAGGGTTCCTACACCCACACCATTTAAGGCACTCGCTGGGAATCCACCCAATTGTGAAGCAAGAATTCTGGAGTAGCAAATTATCCCTCTGTAGGGTAAGGATAGGCGGCTCCAGCCAAAGCTTTTTGAAACTTAAAAAAAAATCTATGATTTTAAAGTTGACACTTCCTTAACTGCAATTCAATTCTCTGCAATTAATTTTTATTCAGAAAACTGCATTTTGCGCCCCTTTCTGCCAGGATGTCAGCCCAGCATGCAGTACACCCACACTACGCACCCACTCTCATCAGAGGCAGAACTTTCTCCTCAGCCAGAAAAAAGTGCAAAGATTTAGTACAAGCCAATCCCAAACTAAACTACAGTCTCCTGTCTGCCTTGCATCGGAGAAGAACACTCCCAGATAACTGAGGTCCATGATTCTTTAAATGGTAGAATAGGTCACAAGAACATAAATGGTACTTTTTATTTGGCTTTCCTGACTAGTTTTTAACCCCCACTTTACATTATTTCGAAATTTTTCTCAGTCTGCCATGCTAACAAGAGCAGCTTATTTCTGGAAAAATGCTGTTTTTGCCCTTATCCCCCATACATTTTCATATTTGACTATGTTGCTTTTTTAAAAAATCCCTCTGATTACACTATTATTTTATTTACTGATACAGCACTGAAACAGGCTCTTCGGCCCACCAAGTCTGTGCTGACCATCAACCACCCATTTATACTAATCCTACACTAATTCCATATTCCTACCACATCCCCACCTGTCCCTATATTCCCCTACCACCTACCTATACTAGGGTCAATTTATAATGGCCAATTTACCCATCAACCTGCAAGTCTTTGGCATGTGGGAGGAAACTGGAGCACCCAGAGGAAACCCATCCAAACACAAGGAGAACTTGCAAACTCCACACAGGCAGTACCCAGAATTGAAACCGGGTCGCTGGAGCTGTGAGGCTGCGGTGCTAACCACTGCGCCGCTCTGTTACCCTTCTTCTGAACTGGTATGTTTTTGTTCTGGACATCTTGTGCACTTTGACCTCCTGGCATTCTTCCATAAGTCTTTCTGTTTTTACAGGTAGGTGAGAGATTGAGGTATTTTTATTCAGAAACCATTGGTGCAGATGGTGGTGCTGGAAGAAAAAAGTCAGCATACCTCAATTAGCACAAGTGGCTCAAGAGAACGGAGGACTAATTGGACAGAAAAAAAAACTAAAGAAAAACACTAAAGAAACAGCTACCATACACTTATCTTAATACTATTGACTCCTTTGATGATCTCCACCATACAGACTGCCATCTAGCAATGCCAGGTACCGTTTCATATGCTTGCTCTTATATCTGACACACCACATGCTAGAATTGCAGGAAAAAGTATGCGGAACCAACATACTCCCCATCTATAATAATAATAATACTCAGTTTTTGTCTATCCACACTGTTTTGATTGGTTAGTTTAAGGGGCATGTCTGTTGGTGGGCTTATTTGGGGGGCGGAGCGTGGCACACTCGGAAGCTTGTGGGGCACGTGGAGGACTGGAGCATGTAACGCACATGCGACTGCCAATGGTTCGGGGTGGTGGTGGTGTGGAGATTGGAGGAGAACAAAAACAATGGAGGGTAAGGGGTGCCCAACAGCAAAGTTACCCTGGCTAGAGAGATTGTTTCCATGAGGGATGGAATTGGATTGATGGGATGGATGGGAAAGGCAAGTGTGTGATAGGGTTGGCATTGAGGAGGGATGGAAGGAATGGGATGGGGACGGCAATGAGAGGCATGGCATTGGAAAGATGAAATGTCAAGGAAAGATGGAATTGCATGGGATGGGGAGAAAGGGTGAGATGATCAAATTGGTCAAGTGTGGTCGAATTGTGGGGACAATTATTTGTTAAACTTGTTCTTCAAAAGCTATTGTTTCTGTTAAAAGTGAAGATTCTCTAGATTTGAATGAAAAGCTTTTAAACAAGCTATCAGGTGAATTAAAAGAATACATAATCATTAACTCTATAGACAAAGATAATGATAGCAATCTGTACCCTCAAGAGTTTCTACACAGTACTAACTCCAATGAACACACCACTACACAAACTTAGACTCAAGGAAAGAGAAATGTTGCTATGAAACTTGAATCCTAAACAAGGACTTTGTCATGGAACAAGATTTGAAGTGAGGAAGCTGTTTTCTTTGCTGATAGATGCTGAAAACATAAACAGGCAGGTTTCAAGGCTTTATTCCTTGAATAATATTGAGCCCATCAGATGTAAACCTGCCTTTTTAACTCAGGAGAAAACAGTTCCCATTTACACTTTTATATTCTAGGACAATAAACACGTCACAAGGCCAGAATCTTGACAAAATTTGTATTTACCTGTTTATTCCAGGCCTGTTTTTACACATGGACAGCTTTATGTAGCTTTTTCCGGAGTGAGATGTTTTGACTTTGTTAAAGTCTTTGGTGAAAAAATAACTAGAAATCCTGTATTTAAGGAAGTACTGTTGCAATAATTTTCTGCAAATGTTTTGCAGGTCTCTGCTAGTTGTTTACTAAAATGTAGTCCTCCCCTTTGATGCAGCTATTCTATAATGTGTGTTCAGATATTTTTAGGAGCTCAGAGTGTAGTGTACTGTTATTGGCAGCATTCCAGGTCCAATACCCAGCCAAATTTGGAACTAGAGCTAAACTGAGAACAATAGAGAGATCCAAATGCACATATCATGCATTTACATGCCAATTGTTGAACCTGTATCTTTGTAAATGTATATTTTCATTGTTGTTGGGAAAGCTTCAAAATTAGATTTTTTTTAAAATTTGTTCATGGGATGTGGGCATCGCTGGCAAGGCGGTGGTGAGCTGCCTTCTTGGACCACTGTAGTCCATGTGGTGCAGGTACACCCACTGTGCTGTTAAGTAGAGACTTCCAGGATTTTGATCCAGTGACGATGAAGGAACAGTTATATATTTCCAAGTAAAGACGGTATGTGACTGAGATGGCAACTTGGAGATAGTGGCATTCCCAAACACCTGCCGCCCTTGTTCTTCTAAGTGATAGAGGTTGTGAGTTTGAAAGGTCCTGCCGAAGAAGTCTAGGCATGTTGCAGCAGTGTATGCCGGTGGTGGAGGGAGTGAATGCTGAAGGTGGTGGATGGGGTGCTAATCAAGCGGGCTGCTTTGTCCTGGATGGTGTTGAGCTTCTTGAGTGTTGTTGGAGCTGCACTCATCCAGGCAAGTGGACAGTACTCCATCACACTCCTGACTTGTGCCTTGTAAACACCGGACAAGATTTGGGAAATCAGGAGGTGAGTTACTCACCACAGAATACCCAGCCTCTGACCTGATGTTGTAGCCACCAGTATTTAAATGGCTGATCCAGTTCAGTTTCAGGTCAGTGATGACCCCAGGATGTTGATGGCCGTGGATTCAGTGATGGAAATGCTGGTAAATGTCAAGGGGGGGTGCTTAGGTGGTTAGATTCGCTCTTGTTGGTGTTGGCCATTGCCTAGCACTGGGTGACGCAAACGTTACTTATCAACCCAAGCCTCAATGTTGTCCAGGTCTTGCTGCATGCAGGCACAGACTGCTTCAGTATCTGAGGAGTTGTGAATGATACTGAACTGTGCAATCACAAGCAAACATTCCCACCTCTGACCTTATGATGGAGGGAAGGTCATTGATGAAGATGGTTGGGCCTAGGACACTGCCCTGAGGAACTCCTGCAGTGATGTCCTGGAGCTGAGATGATTGGCTTCAAACAACCACAACCATCTTTCTTTGTGCTATGTATGACTCCAACCAGTGGAGAGTTTTCCCCTGATTCCCATTGACTTCAATTTTGCTAGGGCTCCTTGATGCTATACTTGCTCACTTGATGTCAAGGGCAGTCACTCTCACCTCACCTCTGGAATGAGATCTGGACAAAGTGGTTGTGACAGAACACAAACTGAGCATCAGCGAGCAGGTTATTGGTGACTATGTGCTGCTTGACGTTAATGATGATGGAGAGTAGACTGATAGGGCAGTAATTGATCACATTAGATTTGACATGCTTTTTGTGAACAACACATACCTGGGCAATTTTCCACATTTTCATAGAGATGCCAGTGTTCTAGCTGTACAGGAAAAGCTTGGCTAGAAATGCAGCTAGTGCTGGAACACTACAGGGATGTTCTTGGGGCCCATAGCCTTTGCTGTATCCAGTGTGCTCAGCACATGGAGTGAATCAAATTGGCTGAAAACCAGCATCTGTGATGGTGGAGACCTCAAGAGGAATCATAGAATGTCTATAGCACAGACGTAGGCCATTCGGCCTGACGTGTCTATGCCAGCTCTCTGCAAGAGTAACACATCTACAAACAATACTCTCTGTCAGATACTACACTTTTAAGCTATTTGGTTTTTACCTCTGCTAACTTGCTATCAGGAGACTCCAACAATTGTCCTTCATTCAATGGCTTCTAAGATAGATATTGTATCAACCAACTAGTTGTGTGTTAACATTACCCATAGATCTGGGGAACTTGTGGAAAGGCTTTGCTATTGCTGCAGAAAGTTTTGAAGTGCAGCCAAGATCAATCAGAATGTGGCCAAAATGAGATTGGCAGAAAGCAGTAAGCCACTGCAATATAACACAATAACCTCATACTTTGAAAAACACACATTACTGACTGAATTTCTCCACTGTATATATTTCAGAATACATATACATGTGAAATTATCTTACATATTTTGATACTTCCAATTTGCATCTCATGAAAACCTAAAGTCAGATCCTAGATGTTGCCAATTGCAATGGCTGCACTTCAGTACACTACAACTTAAATTGTACAGCAAGGTTATGACTTGAGAATGTATGGCTTAGATTCATACAACATATTCAATCACACCCTACTGTAGTGAAAGGAAATCATTGAACAGCTGAAGCTTCTACAGTAGATATTACAGCATTCACTCGGGCACAGTACCAAACAGGATACAGAGTCTTCTGTTTACAAGGCACGGATGTTAAGACTAGCAGTTAAGGAATACATCAAAATCAGTCATGTATTGTTTCTTTTGATCCTTTATCTATGAAGGCATGCAATACATATTTTTTTTAAACTGATCAAATGCTGCATACGGTGCTTTGGCAACAAATTATCATTTCAAGCACAGATTCTCTATTCTTAATGCCACAAATGGTGCCACACTTCACTAATTACTACCTGCATTAAAAAAGCTAACCCTATTTGCTTTAAAAATGTATCTTAGGCCGAGATGAATCATCCACTCGGCAGTTCTAGCTGAAGATGGTTGCAACTGCTTCAGCCTTGACTTTTGCATTCATGTAATGGGCTCTGCCATCGCTGCGGATGGGGATGTACCTGGAGCCTCCTATCCTGTTAGTTGTTTAATCGTCCACCACTATTTACGACTGAATGCGGCAGGACTGCAGAGCTTTGATCTGATCCGTTGGTTGTGGGATTGCTTAGCTCTGTCTATAGAATGCTGCATCTGCTCTTCAGCATGAATATAATCCTGTGGGATAGTTTCACCAGGTTGGCACCTCATTTTTAGGTACATTTAGGTGCAACTCCTGGAATGCTCTTCTAAACTCCTCATTGAACCGGGGTTGATCTCCTCTCTTAATGGCAATGACAGAGTGAGGGATATGCCAAGCCATGAGATTACAAATTGTGGTTGAATACAATTCTTCTGCTGCTGATGGCCCACAGCACCTCATTGATGCCCAGTTTTCAGTTGCTAGATCTGTTCTGAATCTACCTCATTTAGCACTGTAGTAGTGCCACACAACACGATGGAGGGAGTCCTTGGTGTGAAGATGGGACTTTGTCTCCACAAGGACTGTGCAGTGTTCACTCCTATCAATACAGTCATGGACAGATGCATCTGCGGGGAGGACGATATCAAGTAGGGTTTTCTCTTATGTTGGTTCTCTCACCACCTGCCGCAGGCCCAGTCTGGCAGCTATGTCCTTTAGGACTCAGTCAGTAGTGGTCCTACCACATCATTCTTGGCAATGAACTTTGAAGTCCCCAGAGTACATTTGTTGCCCTTGCTACCCTCAGTGCTTCTTCCATCTGGTGTTTACCATGGAGAAGCGCTGACTCTTCAGCTGACGGAGGACATAGGCAGTAATCAGCAGGAGGTTTCCTTCCACATGTTTGACCTGATGCCATAAGACTTCATAGAGTCCAGAGGTGAGGTGAGAGTGATTGCCCTAGACATTAAGGCAGCATTTGACTGAGTATGGCTTCAAGGAGCCCTAGCAAAACTGGACTCAATGGGAATCAGGGGGAAAACTCTCTGCTGGTTGCATCATATCTAGCACAAAAGGAAGATGGTTGTGGTTGTTAGAGGCCAATCATCTCAGTCCCAGGACATCACTGCAGGAGTTCCTCAAGGTAGTGTCCTAGACCCAACCATCTTCAGCTGCTTCATTAATGACCTTCCCTCCACCATAAGGTCAGAAGTGGGGATGTTCACTGATGATTGCACAATGTTCAGCACCATTCGTGACTCCTCAGATACTGAAGCAGCCCGTGTCCAAATGCAGCAAGACCTGGACAACATTCAGGCTTGGGCTGATAAGCGGCAAGTAACATTCAGCCACACAAGTGCCAGACACTGTCCAGTTTTACTCTGATTATACTTTTCTGTCGTGGTTTGATACAACTGAGTGGAAGGCCATTTCAGAGGGCATAACTTTGGACCTGGAGTCACATCCAGGCCAGACCAGGTAAGTACCAATCTTCCCTCTAAGATGCGTGGCAGTGCAGGTACCCGAGAGTTCCTCTATTGGCCATGCACAATTTAACCCCTCTAAGTTACCACAGGAGCACAGCCACGCAAAAACGGCCTGCGCACTTAAATAAATCGCCTGCCCACTACAGAAATAAATTTAAGCGTGTGTTAGTAAGGCAGCAGACCTCCTTTTCTACAGAACCAGATATTTTTACAACAATCTGCTTTTTTAAACTTTTAGTCCAGATTTAATGAACTAACTGAATTTAAATTTGCCAGCTGCCATGATGGGATTTGAATCCAAGTTTCTGGATGACTAGCCCCATTACATAACCACTATACTACTGTACTAACTTTTAAACATAGTTAAACAGAGAGTAGGCATAAATGGGTCATTTTCTGGTTGGCAAGATGTAATGAGTGGTGTGCCACAGGGATCAGTGCTGGGGCCTCAACTTTTTACAATTTATATAAATGACTTAGATGAAGGGACCAAAGGTATGGTTGCTAAATTTGTTGATGACGCAAAGATAGGTAGGAAAGTAAGTTGTGAAGAGAACATAAGGAGGCTACAAAGGGATAGAGATGGGTTAAGTGAGTGGACAAAGACCTGGCAAATGGAGTATAATGTGGGAAAGTGTGAAATTGTCCATTTTGGCAGGAAGAATAAAAAAAGATTATCTAAATGGTGAGAGATTGCAGAGCTCTGAGATGCAGAGGGATCAGGGTGTCCTAGTGCATGAATCGCAAAAGGTTAGTATGCAATTACAGCAAGTAATTAGGAAAGCTAATAGAATGTCATCATTTATTGCGAGGGGAATTGAATACAAAAGTAGGGAGGTTATGCTTCAGTTAGACAGGCATTGGTGAGACCACATCTGGAGTACTGTGTACAGTAATGGTCTCCTTATTTAAGGAAGGATGTAAATGCGTTGAAAGCAGTTCAGAGAAGGTTTACTAGACTAATACCTGGAAGGGCAGGCTGTCTTATGAGGAAAGCTAGGACAGGCTAGGCTTGTATCCGCTGGAGTTTAGAAGAGTAAGAGGCGACTTGATTGAAACAAATAAGATCCTAAGGGGTCTTGACAGGGTGGATGCGGAAAGGATGTTTCCCATTATGGGAGAATCTAGAACTAGGGGTCACTGTTTAAAAATAAGGGGTCGACCATTTAAGACAGAGATGAGGAGAATTTTTTTCTCTCAGGAGGGTCGTGAGTCTTTGGAATTCTCTTCCACAAAAGGCAGAGTCTTTGAATATTTTTAAGGCAGACGCAGACAGATTCTTGATAAGCAAGGGGTGAAAGGTTATCGGGAGTAGGTGAGAATGTGGAATAGTCAGTACAGCATGAACTTATTGAATGACGCTGCAGGCTCGAGGGGCCTACTCCTGCTCCTAATTCATATGTTCGTATCTCTACCTGCTCCGAAGAGTTTCTTCTGCAACTGAAGCTTATGTATTTCCTTCTTCAAACTTTCTTTATCTTCCTCTAATTTCCTAAAAAGAAAAAGGCAGTGAAAAATCAAAGGGGTTATTTTGGCCAAAGGATGAAAAGAGGCATTAACTGGGTGCTGTGCTAACAAGAAACACCTGTTTAAAAGTATGGATTTAGCAGACAATTTTCAGCCTACTTGTTATTATCATCATTTGAACTAAAACCAATAAAATTACAGGTTAGATGCAGTTTTCCTGGAGCTCTCGATGTCGCCTTTTTTATTCATTCATGGAATGTGGGCGTCGCTGGCCAGGCCAGCATTTAGTGCCCATTCCCAATTGCCCTCGAGAAGGTGGTGGTGAGCTGCCTTCTTGAACCGCTGCAGTCCACGTGGGGTAGGTACACCCACAGTGCTGTTAGGAAGGGAGTTCCAGGATTTTGACAGAGACAATGAAGGAACGGCGATATAGTTCCGTCAGGATGGTGTGTGACTTGGAGGGGAACTTGCAGGTGGTGGTGTTCCCATGCATTTGCTGCCCTTCTCCTTCTAGTTGGTAGAGGTCAAGGGTTTGAGAGGTGCTGTCAAAGGATGCTTGATGCTTTGCTGCAGTGCATCTTGTAGATGATATAGAATGCTGCCACTGTACGTCGGTGGTGGAGGGAGTGAATGTTGGTGAATGGGGTGCCAATCAAGCGGGCTGCTTTGTCCTGGATGGTGTTGAGCTTCTTGAGTGTTGTTGGAGCAGCATCCATCCAGGCAAGTGGAGAGTATTCCATCACAATCCTGACTTGTGCCTTGTAGATGGTGGACAGGTTTTGTGGAGTCAGGAGATGAGTTACTCGCCACAGGATTCCTAGCCTCTGACCTGCTCTTGTAGCCACGGTATTTATATGGCTACTCCAGTTCAGTTTCTGGTTAATGGTAACCCCCAGGATGTTGATAGTGGGGGATTCAGCGATGGTAATGCCATTGAATGCCAAGGAGAGATGGTTAGATTCTCTCTTGTTGGAGATGGTCATTGTCTGGCAGTTGTGTGGCGTGACTGTTACTTGCCACTTATCAGCCCAAGCCTGGATATTGTCCAGGTCTTGCTGCATTTCTACAGAGACTGCTTCAACATCTGAGGAGCCGCGAATGGTGCTGAACATTGTGCAATCATCAGCGAACATCCCCACTTCTGACCTTTATGATGGAAGGAAGGTCATTGATGAAGCAGCTGAAGATGGTTGGACCTAGGAACCTACCCTGAGGAACTCCTGCAGTGATGTCTTGGAGCTGAGATGATTGACCTCCAACAATTACAACCATCTTCCTTTGCGCGAGGTATGACTCCAACAAGTGGAGAGTTTTCCCCGATTCCCATTGACCTCAGTTTTGCTAGGACTCCTTGATGCCATACTCTGTCAAATGCTACCTTGATGTCCAGGGCAGTCACTCTCACCTCATCTCTTGAGTTCAGCTCTTTTGTCCATGTTTGAACCAAGGCCGTAATGAGGTCAGGAGCTGGGTAGCCCTGCTGGAACCCAAACTGAGTGTCACTGAGCAGGTTATTGCTAAGCAAGTGCTGCTTGATAGCACCGTCAATGACACCTTCCATCACTTTATTGATGATCGAGTGTAAACTGGCAGGGCGGTAATTGGCCGGGTTGGACTTGTCCTGCTTTTTGCGTACAGGACATACCTGGGCAATTTTCCACATTGTCAGTTGGATGCCAGTGTTGTAGCTGTACTGGAACAGCTTGGCTAGGGGCGCAAGTTCTGGAACACAGGTCTTCAGTACTATTGCCGGAATATTGTCAGGACCCATAGTCTTTGCAGTATCCAGTGCCTTCAGCCGTTTCTTGATATGACGCGGAGTGAATCGAATTGGCTGAAGTCTGGCATCTGTAATGCTGGGGACTTCAGGAGGAGGCCAAGATGGATTATCAACTCGGCACTTCTGGCTGAAGATTGTTGCAAATGCTTCAGCCTTATCTTTCACACTGATGTTCTGGGCTCCCCCACTATTGAGGATGGGGATATTTGTGGAGCCACCTCCTCCAGTTGGTTGTTCAATTGTCCACCACCATTCACGGCTGGATGTGGCAGGACTGAAGAGCTTAGATCTGATAATGTTGGTTATGGGATCGCTGAGCTCGGTCGATCAGTCTATCGCATACTGCTTATGCAGTTTGGCATGAAATAGTCCTGTGTTGTAGCTTCACCAGGTTGACACCTCATTTTGAGGTATGCCTGGTGCTGCTCCTGGCATGCCCTCCTGCACTCTTCATTGAACCCGGCTTGGTCTCCTGGCTTGATGGTAATGGTAGAGTGGGGGATATGCCGGGCCATGAGGTTACAAGTTGTGTTTGAGTACAATTAATCTGCTGCTGATGGCCCACAGTGCATTCCCAGTTTTGCATTGCTAGATCTGTTCGAAATCTATCCCATTTAGCACAGTGGTTGTGCTACACAACACAATGGAGGGTATCCTCAACGTGAAGTCAGGACTTGCTCTCCACAAGGACTGTGCGGTGGTCACTCCTACCAATACTGTCATGGACAGATGCATCGGCAGCAGGCAGATTGGTGAGGACGACGTCAAGTATGTTTTTCCCTCTTGTTGGTTCCCTCACCACCTACTACATATCCAGTCTAGCAGCTATGTCCTTTAGGGCTCGGCCAGCTCAGCCAGTAGTGGTGCTACCGAGCCACTCTTGGTGATGGACTTTGAAACCCCCCACCCAGAGTACATTCTGCACCCTTGCCACCCTCAGTGCTTCCTCCAAGTGGTGATCAACATGGAAGAGTACTGATTCATCAGCTGAGGGAGAGCGGTAGGTGGTAATCAGCAGGAGGTTTGCTTGCCCATGTTTGACCTGATGCCATGAGATTTCAAGGGATCCAGAATTGACGTTGCGGACTCGCAAGGAAACTTCCTCCCGACTGCCTAACACTGTGCTGCCACCTCTGCTGGGTCTGTCCTGCCAGTGGGACAGGACATATCCGAGGATGGTGACGACGGTGTCAATGGGACATTGTCTGTAAGGTGAGATTCCGTGAGTATGACTATATCAGGCTGTTTAACTAGTCTGTGGTGCAGTTCTCCCAACTTTGGCACAAGCCCCCAGATGTTGGGTAAGCAGGGTCGACAGGGCTGGGTTTGCTGTTGTCGTTTCCGGTGCCTAGGTTGATGCCGGGTGGTCCATCCGGTTTCATTCTGTTTTATCGACTTCGTAGCGGTTCAATACAACTAGGTGGCTTGCTAGGCCATTTCAGAAGCATTTAAGAGTCAACCACATTGCTGTACTCCCCCTCTTCCACTGAAGTGTGGAGTGCGATGGCTGGGAATGGAAGAATATCTCAAGGAGCAAGATAGACAGGGCTCCCAGTTTCTCCAATGTGGCTCTGGCGGTCCTGGTGGAGGAAGTGGAGAGGAGGACAGACATCCTCTACCAGCAGGGAGAAAAAGAACACGAAGGCAGCTGATGTACAGCATGTGGGAGAAGATCACCCAGGAGGTCACAGCCAGGAGCCTTGGCCCCAGGCAATGGTTCCAGTTCTGCAAGACATTTAACGACTTGACATGACTCTTCAAGGTAAGATCCTATCTCACAAACACATTTTTCAATAATTGCACCACAACCTCAACATCATCCACTATTTAAACTAAACACTGACATTCACATGCATCCTTTGCAGGCACTCAGTCCCATCTCACAGCTCTTCAACCATATGAAGTATCACAAACATGCAAACACACCTGTCAATACACCCATTTGCAATCACCACTCTTTTTATTCCAAAAAAAACTGCATGTAACAGGCGGTTGCAGGACTTGACTGGGAGAGGTCAATCACATCTGTGTGATATCATTTCCTTGAGGAGGCAGTGCTGGCTGTGCTCAGGACAGGAATTGGAGATGCCCTGGCCAAAGGCAAAGCAGGGGACATCTCGACTGGAGGTGCGTGGCCACTGCAGCTTCCTTACAGATGTAAAACTATTTCTGAAGACTGATCACCCAAAGTTATCATTACGCCCAAGCTCCATATGTTCCCATCACACACATCCTCCTAGAGCTGCACCCGAACACTTCCGGCTTTATCATTGCAGGCCCCCAGAACAAAATCCACTTCACCCTCCCACCTACCCCAGAGCAATATCAAAGATGGGCAACAGCCAGCTTGGTCCCGGAGGAACAAGAGGAGAGCATCAGTTACAGAAGACTACGTACCTGTTTGGTACTGTGCCCGAGTAAATACTGTAATATCTACCGTAGGAGCTTCAGCAGTTCAATGATTTCATTTCATTAATGGTTACCACTGTCACAGGCACCAGCTCAGAGACCGGTACCAATTGTTACTTAGAAGCTATCTTAGAAGAAGGATTCTCACAGTGAGATGCACCAGGTGCTAGCAGGCAGTAGCCACGCAGAATGAAAGGGACCCCACAGGTACCATCTTTCCAGGCAGCAAGGTTGCAAGCTAGTCCTGCTCTGGAAGTGTCAGATAAGGTGGTAGCTGATGGGTACAACAAACCAAATGCCTGGTGCAACGGAGAGCCTGTATGACAGCCTACAGATCTTGTCTCAGGAAAATGGAGGGGTCCGTCTCCATGTTGGTCTGTGGCTGGGCACAGAGTTTGGAACCCTTCCTCTCCAGTGTGGAGAGTCTGATCAATTCCAGCCAGCAACCTGTGGAGCCTGACATTATGCAGTATCTGATGCGGCAGCTTCCACTACAGTCATTGCAGCTTGCATGGAATGACAAACTGCTGCAGTGGAAGCTCATGCAGCTGTCATACTAACTCTGAGCTCCTCAACTGAAAGGGACTTGCAGAGTGTCTCTGATCCCCACAGGCCTGTCCCCCACTAGATCAGCGGGCTGGCTAAACAGGGACACAGGGTAATGGCATGAAAATCATGGAGCAGGAGCCTACTGGCCTCTGTCCAGATGCCAGCATTGCCTCTCCCTCCCCGGCCACTCCTTTTCATTATTGGTCAATCCGAATAAAGCCCATGCGGAGATGGTGCAGTCTGAGGTGGGGCCATCATGGCCCTCAGCCTCTCGTGGGTGTCCCAGGAGGACATTTGAACTGGACTCTTCAGATTCTCAGCAGCCGTCCATCTCTCCTGCTGTTGCCACTGGGAGTGCATTTCATAGAAGCACTAGATTATGCAATAGCACTTAGAGATTACCACTAACGGTAAGCACCAGGTTGAATAGTTGAATATTTGTAAGTGATGTATCATCTTTGTTTGTTTTTGATTTTATATATATATTAGTGGTTACAGTAATCGGATGGTGATGGAATCAGTGGGGGGGATTTTTGAGAGTGAGACCAGCAGAGAGTTTAAAGAGCGATGGGAAGGAGTGAGACTGGAGAGTTTAACACAGCTATCCTCCCCTCCTCCTCCCCTCCCCTCCCCTCCTCCTCCCCTCCTATCTAGGCCAGTCTGTGGCTCCAGCGTGGACCGACTACATTCTGAGAAAAATTAAAGTGTGACATCACAGCAAATCAGGCAGTTGATTGGTTGATGAGTATATTTCTCATTTATCTTACAAAACTCAGGTAACTTTAGTAAGCGTAAGGTGTTATTAGCAGTATTAAGGTTTTTTGAATAGTAGTAAAGCTTACTAGATTGGCAGGGAATATTCTCTAGTTATTATGACTACTATTGGTAAGGTGGATGCCGGTGGGAGGAGGTGGAGGGAAGAGGGGGGGAAGGGGGTGCGAGGAGGAGGAGTGCGGTGGGAAGAGGTGGAGGGAAGGGGGTGCAGGGGAGCTGGGAAAGGGGCTGCAGGGGAAGGGGTTGCGAGGGGGAGCTGGAAGCGGGGAGGAGGGGGTGCAGGTAATAAAACATTGCATCAGCTCCCACCATTGTCCCTTTTACAATGGTGTACTACTACTGGGATCGGGATCGGAACCCCGAAGGCGGTCATGTGTCACCTTTGGCATGTTTCCGGCAGTTCCTGCAGCCATCCTGGTGCCAAACGTCGTGCTCTGCACTCCTTTGGACCCCACCAGGAAGGCCGAGAGGGGGGTTTTGACGCTTGGGCAACTCACAACCTCCATACATCCGCCCAGGCATGTGCCATGGGGAGGTCACTCCATAGTCGCCTCACAGTGACCAAATCAACACGGAAGGCAGCAGTTATGGGTTATAAGTCCAGTTAAATTGGCGTAGAGATTGGGTGCCACGGGTTGCCTTTGTCGGTGGGAGAGGTCATCGCATCTCACTGGACAGCTACCGCCCGCCTCAAACCGGGCAGCCCCCGGTCAGTAAGGTTCTGTCCCGCCACAGTCCACCTGCTTCAATGGATGCTTGGAGCTCAGGGTCATTGCCCGACAAGTGGACAGTAACACCGCACCAAACAGCACGACCAAAAAAGGAAAGAAGGTACCAGCCCTTCGTTTTGCAAGCTGGAACGTCAGAACTATGTGTCCTGGCCTGTCGGAAGACTTTACACAAATCAACGATTCTCGGAAGACCGCCATCATCAACAACGAGCTCAGTAGACTCAAGGTGGACATTGCAGCACTTCAGGAGTCACGCCTCCCTGCGAGCGGATCTCTAGCAGAGCAAGTCTACACCTTCTTCTGGCAGGGTAGGGATTCTGAAGAACCAAGACAGCACGGAGTGGGCTTCGCCATCAGAAACTCTTTGCTCAACATGATAGGGCCTCCCTCAAATGGCTCGGAAGGCGTACTGTCCATCCGACTGCTCACCACCTCTGGCCCAGTACACCTACTCAGCATCTATGCTCCAACACTCTACTCCCCACCTGAAGCTAAAGATCAGTTCTATGAGGAACGCCATAATATCATTAGTAGCATCCCCAACACCGAACGCCTATTCCTGCTGGGGGACTTTAATGCCAGGGTTGGGGCCGACCATGACTCACGGTCCTCCTGCCTTGGGCGCTATGGCGTTGGAAGGATGAATGAGAATGGGCAGAGACTGCTTGAGTTGTGTACCTATCATAACCTCTGCATCACCAACTCGTTCTTTCACACTAAACCCTGTCACCAGGTTTCTTGGAGGCACCCAAGATCATGTCGTTGGCACAAACTGGACCTCGTCACAAGACGAGCCTCTATAAACAGCGTTCAAATCACACGCAGCTTCCACAGTGCGGACTGCGACACCGACCACTCCCTGGTGCGCAGCAAGGTTAGCCTCAAACCAAAGAAGCTGCATCACTCCAAGCAGAAGGGCCGCCCGCGCATCAACACTAGCAGAATTTCTCATCCACAGCTGTTACGCAAGTTTCTAAATTCACTTGAAAAAGCCCTCCAAAACACTCCCACAGGGGATTCAGGGACCAAGTGGGCCCACATCAGAGACGCCATCTATGACTCAGCAATGACCACCTATGGCAATTGTGTTAAGCAGAATGCAGACTGGTTTCAATCTCACATTGAAGAGCTGGAACCCGTCATAGCCGCTAAGCGCATCGCACTGCTGAAGTACAAGAAAGCCCCCAGCAAGTCAACATCCGTAGCACTTAAAGCAGCCAGAAGCACTGCACAAAGAACAGCCAGGTGCTGTGCAAATGACTACTGGCAACACCTTTGCAGTCATATTCAGCTGGCCTCTGACACCGTAAATATCAGAGGGATGTATGATGGCATTAAGAGAGCTTTTGGGCCAACCGTCAAGAAGATTGCCCCCCTCAAATCTAAATCAGGGGACACAATCACTGACCAACGCAAACAAATGGACCGCTGGGTGGAATACTACCGAGAACTGTACTCCAGGGAAAATGTTGTCACTGAGACCGCCCTCAATGCAACCCTGTCTCTGCCAGTCATGGATGAACTGGACGTACAGCCAACAAAATCGGAACTCGGTGATGCCATTGATTCTCTAGCCAGCGGAAAAGCCCCTGGGAAGGACGGCATTACCCCTGAAATCATCAAGAGTGCCAAGCCTGCTATACTTTCAGCTCTGCACGAACTGCTTTGCCTGTGCTGGGATGAGGGAGCAGTACCACAGGACATGCGCGATGCCAATATCATCACCCTCTATAAGAACAAGGGTGACCACAGTGACTGCAACAACTACCGTGGAATCTCCCTGCTCAGCATAGTGGGGAAAGTCTTCGCTCGTGTCGCTTTAAACAGGCTCCAGAGGCTGGCTGAGTGTGTCTACCCTGAGGCACAGTGCGGCTTTCGAGCAGAGAGATCCACCATTGACATGCTGTTCTCCCTTCAGGAGCCAGCTACAGGAGAAATGCCGTGAACAACAGATGCCCCTCTACGTTGCTTTCATTGATCTCACCAATGCCTTTGACCTCGTCAGCAGACGTGGTCTCTTCAGACTACTAGAAAAGATTGGATGTCCACCAAAGCTACTAAGTATCATCACCTCATTCCATGACAATATGAAAGGCACAATTCAGCATAGCGGCGCCTCATCAGACCCCTTTCCAATCCTGAGTGGCATGAAACAGGGCTGTGTTCTCGCACCCACACTGTTTGGGATCTTCTTCTCCCTGCTGTTCTCACATGCATTCAAGTCCTCAGAAGAAGGAATTTTCCTCCACACAAGATCAGGTGGCAGATGGTTCAACCTTGCCCGTCGAAAAGTGAAGACCAAAGTACGGAAAGTCCTCATCAGGGAACTCCTCTTTGCTGACGATGCTGCATTAACATCTCACACTGAAGAGTGTCTGCAGAGTCCCATTGACAGGATTGCGGCTGCCAGCAATGAATTTGACCTAACCATCAGCCTCAAGAAAACGAACATCATGGGACAGGGTGTCAGAAATGCTCCATCCATCAATATCGGTGACCACGCTCTGGAAGTGGTTCAAGAGTTCACCTACCTAGGCTCAACTATCACCAGTAACCTGTCTCTCGATGCAGAATTAAACAAGCGCATGGGAAAAGCATCCTCTGCTATGTCCAGACTGGCCAAGAGAGTGTGGGAAAATGGCGCACTGACACAGAACACAAAAGTCCAAGTGCATCAAGCCTGTGTCAATTCCTTGCTCTACGGCAGCGAGGCCTGGACAACGTACGTCAGCCAAGAGCGACGTCTCAATTCATTCCATCTTTGCTGCCTCCGGAGAATCCTTGGCATCAGGTGGCAGGACCGTATCTCCAACACAGAAGTCCTCGAGGTGGCCAACATCCCCAGCATATACACCCTACTAAGCCAGCGGCGCCAGAGATGGCTTGGCATGTGAGCCGCATGGAAGATGGCAGGATCCCCAAGGACACATTGTACAGCGAGCTCGTCACTGGTACCAGCCCCACCGGCCGTCCATGGCTCCGCTTTAAAGACGTCTGCAAACGCGACATGAAGTCCTGTGACATTGATCACAAGTCATGGGAGTCAGTTGCCAGCGATCGCCAGAGCTGGCGGGCAACCATAAAGGCAGGGCCAAAGCGTGGCGAGTCGAAGAGACTTAGCAGTTGACAAGAAAAAAGACAGAAGCGCAAGGAGAGAGCCAACTGTGTAACAGCCCCGACAACCAATTTTATCTGCTGCACCTGTGGAAGAGTCTGTCACTCTAGAATTGGCCTTTATAGCCACTCCAGGCGCTGCTGCATAAACCACTGACCACCTCCAGGTGCCTACCCATTGTCTCTTGAGACAAGGGGGCCAAAGATGAAGATGGGTAAGGTTTATTACTCTTGGCGAGGTTATTAATACGACAGGTAATGTTTTAGTTCTGGTAGGGTGTCTTAATAGTGGTAAGGTAGATCAGTATTGGTTAAGTTTAGTATTAGTAGTTGTAAGGTTATTATTATTGGTAAAGTTTATTACTATTTCGGGCGGCACAGTGGCGCTGTGGTTAGTACCGCAGCCTTACAGCTCCAGCGACCCGGGTTCGGTTCTGGGTACTGCCTGTGCGGAGTTTGCAAGTTCTCCCTGTGACCGTGTGGGTTTCCGCCAGGTGCTCCGGTTTCCTCCCACAGCCAAAGACTTGCAGGTTGATAGGTAAATTGGCCATTGTAGATTGCCCCTAGTGTAGGTAGGTGGTAGGAGAATGGTGGGGATGTGGTAGGAATGTAGGATTAGTATAAATGGGTGGTTGTTGGTCGGCACAGACTCGGTGGGCCGAAGGGCCTGTTTCAGTGCTGTATCTCTCTCTGACTCTGATTACTGGTAGGTTTATTAGCAGCAAGGTTTCATGTAGTACCAGTGTTATTCGCTAATAGATAGAGGAAAGACAGGGCTGCTGCAATCTCTGGAGTGCACATCCTGTGCTCTGTGGGAACTCCAGGATTCTTCTCATGTCCTGGATAACCAAAAGTGCAGTCAGTTGCAGCAGTCTGAGCTCCAGGTTTCAGAACCTGAGCAGCAGCTGGCATCACTGCAGTGTATCTGTGAGGTTGAGAGCTTCGTGGATAGCATGTTTATAGGTGTGGTCACCCACAGCTTAAGAGTTTGCAGGGTGAGAGGGGATGGGTGACCACCAGACAGTCAAGAAGAAACAGGTAGGTAGTGCAGGATACACCTGAATGCATCTCACTCTCCAACGGTATTCAGTTCTGAATACTGAGGAAAGGTGATAGTTCATCTGGGGAGTGCAGCCAGAGCTGAGGCCATGGCACCACAGCTGTACAGGACGGCACAAGGAAGACTGGAAGAGCGATAACAATAGGAGATTAGATTGTCAGGGAAACAGACGGGTGTTTTTATGGCCACAGACCTGAATCCAGGATGGTGTTTTAGAGATACAGCACTGAAACAGGCCCTTCGGCCCACCGAGTCTGTGCCGACCATCAACCACCCATTTTTACTAATCCTACACTAATCCCATATTCCTACCACATCCCCACCTGTCCCTATATTTCCCTACCACCTACCTATACTAGGGGCAATTTTTAATGGCCAATTTACCTATCAACCTGCAAGTCTTTGGCATGAGAGGGGAAACCGGAGCACCCAGAGGAAACTCACGCAGACACAAGGAGAACTTGCAAACTCCACACAGGCAGTACCCAGAATTGATCCCAGGTCGCTGGAGCTGTGAGGCGGCGGTGCTAACCACTGCGCCGCCCTTCCTTGGTGCCAGGGTCAAGGATATCACTGAACAGCTGCAGAGCTTCCTGAGAAGGGAAGGCGAACAGCCAGCAGTTGTGATCCACATTGGTACCAACGACATAGGTAGGAAGAGGAATGTGGACCTACAGAAAGAGTTTAGTGAGCTAGGTAAGAAATTACCAGCAGGACCTCAAAAGTAGTAATCTGTGGATTGCTCCCAGTACAACATGCAAGTGAGTATAGAAATAGGATACAGCAGATGCATGGCTGGAAAGATGGTGCAGGAGGGAGGGCTTTAGATTCCTGGGGCACTGGGACCAGTTCTGGAGAAGGCCAGTCGGGTTGCATTTGAACAGAGCTGGGATAAATTTCCTTGCAGGGAAATTTGCTAGTGCTATTGGGGAAAGTTTAAACTAACTTGGCAGGGGTGTGGGAACCAGGAAGATAATACAAGATAGGAACACCAAGGTGCACAAAGAATTGGAAGAGATAGACAGCACTAGAGGAGGAAGCAGCTAAGTATTAGGTGGGGTCAGAGTGAGAGTGTTAGTACTGGAGAAGGAAGTAGTTCCATATTAGATGGGAGTGGACTGAGATGGACTACGAAGAATGCAAAGACAGGATCACAATGCATGGGTGTAAATGCATAAAGTGTGGTGAATAAGGCTGGTGAGTTACAAGCACAAATAGCAGTATGGTAATATGATGCAGTGGCAACAACAGAAAAGTGGCTTTAAAGTGACGAGGATTGGGTGCTTCATGTACAAGGATATAAAGTGTTCAGAAACGGTAGAGAAGGAGAAAAGAAAGGTGGGTGGCAGTACTGATTAGGGAAGGCATTGCAGTGCTAGAAAGGGAGGGTCCTTGAAGAGGCAAGGACAGAATCCATTTGGTTAGAGTTGAGGAGCAAAAAGGGTGTGATCACGCTACTAGGGGTATTCTATAGGCCTCCAAATAGTGAGAGGGACAGAGAGGAGCAAATCTGTAGAGAAATCACAGAGATCTGCAAGAACTATACAGTGTTGATACTGGGGGAATTTAATTATCCAAATATCGATTGGGATAATTTTAGAAGAAAGGGAAAGGAGGGAGAGGAATTTCTAAAATGTTCAGGAGAACTTCCTTGATCAGTATGTTCTCAGCCCAACTAGAAAAGAGGCATTGCTGGATCTGGTGCTGGAAAATGAGGTGGGACAAGTGCACCAAGTGTCTGTTGGGGAGCACTTGGGTAAGTGATCATTGTATCATAAGGTTTAGACTAGTAATGGAGAAGTGCAAGGAACAAAATAAGGTAGATTGTCCAGATTGGAAGAGGGCGATTTTCAAAGCAATGGAAAGGGATCTAGCCAGGGTAAAATGGAACCAAGACAGGCAGGAAGAGCTGTATCAGAACAATGAGTTACCTTTAAGGAATAGATGTTTCAGGTACAGGCTAGGAATATTGCAACAAGGCTGAAAGATAGGGGAACCAAGAACAGAGCTCCTTGGTTGACGAGGGAGATAGAGATGAAGAAAAAACAGGGTATATCATGCATGTCAGGTGAACTCATTAAATGAGAACAATAAGTTGAGAGGGGAGGTGAAGAGGAAAATTAGACTGGCAAAGTGAGAATTTGAAAATAGAATGGCAGTCAATATAAAAGGGAACCCAAAGATCTTCTACAGACTGGCATGTAAATGGTAAGCAAGTAGTAAGAAGTGAAGTCGGGCCTATTAGGGACAGAGAGGGTAATATCTGCTTAGAGGCACAGGGCAAGGCTAATATACTTAATGAGTATTTTGCATCAGTGTTCACGAAGGAAATGGAGGCTGACAAAATATTGGTAGAAACAGAGAAAGCAAAGGCAATGGATAGGATAAAAATTGAGATGGGGGGGGAGAGGTACTAAAAAGTTTGGCTATGCTTGGGGTAGATAAGTCGCCTGGTCCAGATGGCTTGCATCCCAAGTTGCAAAAGGAAGTGAGGCTGGAGATAGCGGAAGGGCTTGCCATAATCTTCCAATCTTCCCTGGATATGGGGGAGGTGCCAGAGGATTGGAGAACGGCAAATGTGAATGGGTGTAAGCACAGTCCTAGCAACTATAGGCCAGCTACTTTAACAGCAGTGGTGGGTAAGGTTTTAGAAACTATAATCAGGGAAAATACCAACAGACACTTAGAGAGGTTAGAGTTAATAAAGGATAGTCAGCATGGATTTGTAAAAGGCAGATCATGCTTGACTAATCTAATTGCATTTTTTGATGCGGTAACAGAGAAGATTGATGAGGGGAATGTGGAGGATAGTGTTTATATGGGTTTTAAGAAAGCATTTGATAAGGTACCAGATAAAAGGCTGGTTAAGGAAATTGAAGCTCATGGAATAGGAGGGTCAGTGTCCAATTGGATAAAAAATTGGCTTATGGACAGTAGACAGCGAGTCATAGTAAACAGTTTGCTTTTCAGTCTGGAGGATGGTAGACAGTGGTGTTCCCCAAGGGTCAGTGCTGGGAGCACTGCTTTTCTTTATATATATATTTAAAAGACTTGGGTCTTGGAATAGAGGGGAGAATCTCAAAATTTGCCCATGACACCAAACTCAGAGGTGTGGCAAACAGTAAGGATGATATGAACCACCTGCAACAGGGCATAGATAGGCTAGCAAAATGGACAGAAAGGTGGCAGATGGAATTTAATACTGACAAGTGTGAGGTGATGCATTTTGTCAGAAGGAATAGGGAGAGGCAATATATACTTAATGGCACAGTTTTAAAGAGTGTGCAGGAACAAAGGGGCCTGGGGGTGCATGCGCATAAATCTTTGAAGGTGGCAGGACATACTGAGAGAGTAGTTAGTAAAGTGTCATGCAGGCCCCCACCTGCCAAGAATGAGGCACACATTATTTTGCCACATGAACATTAAAACTTAAAATTGTTGCTGGGAAGAAAAGAGGGCCCATCAACAAGGAATTGCCAGGCCCTTCGCCGGAAAGACCTTATTTGCATAATAGCAGACAGTGTTGGGACAAAGGAACCAGTCCCTGCTTCCCCAGTACACAGAAGACGTGGTCAGACCAGGTTAGTCACATGACTAACTGGCAGTTGGAGTTTTTTGAATTTGAACTTGCCACAGAGTTTTAAAACTCAGAAAGCTGTTTGCTCCTGGACTGAAAAGACCTCTCTCCTGTCTGCTCTCATCTTGCTCTCACAAGCTTTGGAAACCATTGAAGACATATGAACCCCAAGAGAGAAAAGTCTCCTACAGTGAACAAGGTTTAAGAAGAATACTGGGCCCCAACAAAAAGGAAGAATTACCTACAAAAGGACTACAGTGAGCTCGAAGCACAGTAACAAGAAACTCTTCTGATATTGCCTCAAACCTCTCCATTTTATTTTTCTTCTGCTCTTTTCTGTCTCTATTTGCATGTGCATATCGCATATGTATGCTAGCGTGGGGTGTGGCATGTATCCATAGGCGTTAACTGAATTAGAGTTTAAGTTTTAATAAATTTCGCTTTTCTTCTTTATGCCTAAGAAAGCTTGTTTATGCTCATTTCTTTGCCTTATAATTGGAAAGTGGTGAACAAGGATTCACCAAGGGGGAGCTCAAAACACGGTGTGTTTAAAAATTAAATCCTGTTACAAAAAGACCAGGTGAAGGCTGAAAGAGACCCCTACACACCATTCTCACCTGGTCATAACAAAAGCATATGGGATCTTGGGCTTCTTAAATAGAGGTATTGAGTACAAAAGCAGGGAAGTTAGGTTGAATCTTTATAAAGCTCTGGTTAGGCCCCAACTGGAGTATTGTGCCCAGTTGTAGTCACCACACTTCAGGAAGGATATGAGGGTCCTTGAGAGGGTGCAGAGAAGATTTACTGGAATGGTTCCAGGGATGGAGGATTTTAGTTACAGGGTTAGGTTGGAAAAGCTGGGTTTTTTCTCCTTCGAACAAAGGAGATTGAGGGGAGATTTAATAGATTATGACTGGCTGAGATAACTTAGACAAGGAAAGGCCGTTCCTATTAACAAATGGTACAAGGACTAGGGGACAGAGATTGAAAGTTTTGGGCAAGAGATGTGCGGGGAATATGAAGAAGCACTTTTTTTTTTTTACGCAGCTGGTGGTAGTGAGCAAGAACTCGCTGCCCACAAGGGTGGTGGAAGCAGAGATGATCAATGACTTCAAGAGGAAGTTGGATGGCTACCTGAAGGAAATAGACTTGCAAGGCTACGGGGATCGAGCCGGGGAGTGGGACTGACAGCACAGCATGAACTCAAAGGGCTGATTGGTCTCCTTCTGTACTGTAAATTACTCTATGACACTAATTGCGATCTTCATGGGGAAAAGGTTGAAATGATTGAGTGCATATTGGGGCGGCGCAGTGGTTAGCACTGCAGCCTCACAGCTCCAGCGACCCGGGTTCAATTCTGGGTACTGCCTGTGTGGAGTTTGCAAGTTCTCCCTGTGACTGCGTGGGTTTCCTCCGGGTGCTCCGGTTTCCTGCCACAAGCCAAAAGACTTGCAGGTTGGTAGGTAAATTGGCCATTATAAATTGCCCCTAGTATAGGTAGGTGGTAGGGAAATATAGGGACAGGTCGGGATGTGGTAGGAATATGGGATTAGTGTAGGATTAGCATAAATGGGTGGTTGATGGTCAGCACAGACTCGGTGGGCCGAAGGGCCTGTTTCAGTGCTGTATCCCTAAACATAAACTAAACATATGATGGACTGCCTGATGGATCCGAACTTGTGGAAGGTACATCATGTGCCTACAGTGTTTTGGACTCTGATAGTGAAGCACATCTCTTAAATGAACTCTTCATTAGATGGCAGTGAGTGTTCCTCCCAGTTGTGGGATGTCTACCTGCAGGCCTTTGGTGCTGTCCGGGTCCCGCTGCTCCTTCTCCTGTGGCTCCTGAGCTTGACCCTCTGGCACAATTGCTAGTGGTATCCATGAATCCTCCTGCTCCATCAACCCTATTCCCACTAAACTGTTGATCACCCAACTTCCTTCCTGGCTCCCATGTTAGCTGATATTGTTAATGGTTCTCTTACTACAGATACTGTCCCTCTCTCCTTCAAATCTGCCATTATCTCCCTTTTTCTCAAAAATAAATAGCCACTGAAAATTCCATCTTTCCAAACTGCTGCACAGCTTCAACCTCTCTTTCCTCTCCAAAATCCCTGAATATGCTGTTGCCTCCCAAATCCACTCCATCTGTCCTGGAATTCTATGCTGGAATTCTTCCAATGAGGTTTCTGCCCTGTCACAGTACCGAAACAGCTCTTATCAAAGTCACAAATGACATCCTATGTGACTGTGATCAAGATAAACTATCCCTCTTTGTCCTTCCCAACCTGTCTGCAGCCTTTGACTCCATTGACCACACCATCCTCCTCCAACACCTCGCCACTGTTGTCCAGCTGGATGGGACTTCACTCACCTGGTTCCATTCTTATCTATCCGGTCGTAGCCAGAGTATCACTTGCAATGGCTTCTCTTCCTGCACCCGCACCGTCAACTCAGCTGTCCCCCAACGATCTAGTCTTGATCCCCTCCTATTTCTCACCTACATGCTGCCCCTCGGCGACATCATCCAAAAGCATATAATCAGTTTCCACATGTATACTGACAACATCCAGCTTGACCTCACCACCACCTCTCTCGACCCCTCCACTGTCTCTAAATGGCCAAACAGTACTGGATGAGCAAAAATTTCCTCCAACTAAATTTTGAGAAGAGTCCATGTCATTGTCACAAACTCCATTCCCTAGCTACTGACTCCATCCCTCTCCCTGGCAACTGTCTGAGGCTGAACCAGGCTGTTTGCAACCTTGATGCCACATTTGACCCAGACGTGAACTTCCAACCCATAACCATGCCATCACTAAGCTGCCTATTTCCACTTCGGTAACATTCCCTGACTCCACCCCAGCTCAGCTCATCTGCTGCTGAAACCCTTACCCATACTTTTGATTTCTCTAGTTTTGACTATTCCATACCACACCTGACTGGCCTCCCGTGGTCTACCCTCAAAGTCTCCCAAACCTCTGCCGCCTGTGTCCTAACTTGCACAGAGTCCTGTGTCACCCAACACTCCTGGACTCAATGGCCTACATTGGCTCCCAGTTAAACAATGGCTTAATTTTAAAATCATCCTTGGCCTCGCCCCTCCCTATCTCGGTCTTCTCCTCCAGCATATTCCTCCTCCTCCTACACTCCAGCATATTCCTCCTTCCCTCCTCCTACACTCCTCCAATTCTGGCTTCTTGAACATCCCTGATTTTAATTAATTGTTCTACTATTGGTGGCTGTGCCTTCAACTCCCAAGCCCTAAACTCTGAAATTCCTTCCCTAAATCTCTTTTCATCTCTTTCCCCTTTGAAGACACCCTTTAAAACCTACCACTTTGACCAAGCAATCCTGTGGTATCCTAGAGCTCTCTGCCTCTGGTCTCCTTTGAGAATAGGGAATGGGCTGCAGAGACCTCTCTTACACAGAAGTGCACAGAGGATTGTGAGGTGTGACTTATATGGCAGCCTGAAAGTTCCGGTAGCATAAAAATTAAGTGCGACAATGACCTTGACTGCTATATACGATGCAGTCCTGTCTGTGCTGTGACACCTGAGTTTTCATTCCACAAGGCCATAGATCACTGTAATGACCTCCTTGTTAAAATTCAGCCGTTTCATGCGCTGATCTACGGTCAATGCGAATATTGGAGTACTGCTCTCTGAATACATCTGGGTGGATAGGGTCTCCTGCTCAGAGCCCTCATGTCCCTCCCTCCTGCAGCAGCTGGTACTGCTCTGCCTGCCCTCAGCTGCTCCTTATGCAGAGCAAGAGGAACTCCTAGAAAGACGCCCATGAACAAGCACTGCCTTTTGCCTGGTGACTCCTATAAAGGTATCCAATAAGGTAGAGTGGAACAGCACTCATTCTTTTTTGGTGAAATCCTGAGAAAATTTTTTATTTTTTTTTTTATTTCCAAAATATACTTTATTCATAAAAATCTGTAAAAATTACATTGCCAAACAGTTTCCAAACAGCACGAAAAAATACAAACATTGCAAAAGAGATCAGTTTCTTTCAATAATGTCATGAGTTTCTTCCCAACCCTTCCGTTTCACAATTGTCATGTCAATTACAGTTTTACATTTACAGCAATTGAGAATATTAACGATACAGTTCGAGGGGTTTCCCATGGTTCCAGCCCCTCAGTCCAGCTTGGTGGGGGAACCTTACACTGTGGTCTTTCCCCATTGAGCCTTTGCTGCGGCTGCCCCAAGCTTTAGTGCGTCCCTCAGCACGTAGTCCTGGACCTTGGAATGTGCCAGTCTGCAACATTCGGTGGTGGACAACTCTTTGCGCTGGAAGACCAGCAAGTTTCGGGCAGACCAAAGGGAGTCTTTCACCGAATTGATAGTCCTCCAGCAGCAGTTGATGTTTGTCTCAGTGTGCGTCCCTGGGAACAGCCCGTAGAGCACAGACTCCTGTGTTACAGAGCTGCTTGGGATGAACCTTGACAAAAACCACTGCATCTCTTTCCACACCTGCTTTGCAAAGGCACATTCCAGGAGGAGGTGGGCGACCGTCTCTTCCCCACCACAGCCAACGCGGGGGCACTGTGCGCAGGGGGCGAGACTTCGGGTGTGCATGAAGGATCTGACGGGGAGGGCCCTTCTCACCACCAGCCAAGCTACGTCTTGGTGCTTGTTTGAAAGTTCTGGTGATGAGGCATTCCGCCAAATGACTTTGACGGTCTGCTCGGGGAACCATCCGACAGGATCCACCGTTTCCTTTTCCCGTAGGGCCTTGAGGACATTCCGTGCAGACCACTGCCTGATGGACCGGTGGTCAAAGGTGTTTTTCCGTAGAAACTGCTCCACGAAGGATAGGTGGTACGGCGCCGCCCAACTGCACGGTGCGTTCCGCGGCAATGTGACCAGGCCCATCCTTCGCAACACCGGGGACAGATAGAACCTCAGCACGTAGTGACACTTGGAGTTTGCGTACTGGGGATCTACACATAGCTTGATGCAGCCGCACACGAAGGTGGTCATCAGGATGAGGGCCACGTTGGGTACATTTTTCCCGCCCATGTCCAGAGATTTGAACATCGTGTCCCTCCGGACCCGGTCCATTTTAGATCCCCAGACGAAGCGGAAAATGGCTCGGGTGACTGCCACGGCGCAGGAGTGGGGTATGGGCCAGACCTGCGCCACGTAGAGCAACAACGTGAGCGCCTCGCACCTGATGACCAGGTTCTTACCCACAATGGAGAGAGATCGCTGCCCCCACATGCCCAACTTTTGTCGTACCTTGGCTACTCGCTCCTCCCATGTTTTGGTGCACGCCCCGGCCCTTCCGAACCATATCCCCAGCACCTTCAGGTAATCTGACCTGACGGTGAAGGGGACAAAGGATCGGTCAGCCCAGTTCCCAAAGAACATGGCCTCGCTCTTGCCGTGGTTAACTTTGGCTCCCGAGGCCAGTTCGAACTGGTCGCAGATGCTCATCAGTCTGCGCACGGACAGCGGATCCGAGCAGAAGACGGCGACGTCATCCATGTACAGGGAGGTTTTGACCTGAGTGCCTCCGCTGCCTGGGATTGTCACCCCTCTTATGCTCGCATCCTTCCTAATAGACTCAGCAAAGGGTTCAATACAGCAAACAAACAAGACCGGGGACAGAGGACAGCCCTGTCTGACTCCAGATTTGATCGGGAAACTTTCAGATTCCCACCCGTTGATTGACACTGCGCTACTGATGTTTGTGTAGAGCAGTTGGATCCAATTGCAGATTCCCTCCCCAAACCCCATTTTGGAAAGCACGTCCATCATGTAGGTGTGCGATATCCTGTCAAAAGCCTTCTCCTGGTCCAGACTGATGAGGCAGGTGTCCACCCTCCTGTCCCGTACGTAGGCGATCGTATCCCTGAGTAGCGCGAGACTATCAGAGATCTAGAAAAATGTTGGTATAGTGTTGAAGTCTTGATAAAGCGTTCCAGAAACTCTTGGAGTCTGTTTAGGAAGACCACTTCAAACACAGTATGGCCAGTCAATCCCAATCAGCAAATGAACATTGAAAGCTGAGCATGACTTTAAGCAGGGCTCCAAATTCTCAGCAATGACTTGTTTACTCCCGTTCAGCTGGTCGCTGTTAGGAGAGGTTGTTAAATGAAGAGTTACCCACCAAAATGGCATGCAGCCTCTTTAATGAGAGATAGCAGCCAATCTAATTGTCAGTCAGTCCCTTAATGATCCTCCAGCCATTCCTTGCCCTAGCTTCAACTCCTTTACCAAGATGGTGTCATGCACTAAACATTGGCTAAAGCAGCATTGCAGCTTAAGACTTCATCTTGGCCACCTCTTTAGCTCATTAGTGCCAAAAGTATTTGGCCAAAATTACCTCCAAGTTTCTTAAACATTTTGTGCAAAGCTCATCCTCCAACAGGTTGAAACACGATAGCAAATGTCAGACACTTTCATATATTACAACAGTGCAGCCTGGATAAGATTAATTACATTTTGTCAAATGTTTAAAAAGTTGATTGATAAATCTTCAATGAAGGAACTTGCTTGGTCAATGAATGCTCCCTTTAACAGAATGCTCAACGGACTTCAGAACTCCAATGTATAATTCCCATTAGGCAGTTTTAAAACATTAGTTGAAGCATAATCATTATCTAGTGTGCTAGACCACTGCATCACCCAGTTTCTACAAAACTGTCCCGATAAAAAAAACTCTAATATTTTGTGGTAGAATTTAACTTGGAGGTTCGTCTAATCTCCCTCTGTAACTTCGGTAGAAGCTTTGGAGAAAACAACATAAACTACAATTGACGCTGTTTCTCCAGGATTTCTGCCAAAATTGCAGCAAGAGATCAGGAGAACCCCATGGAAATTCTAGCCCATGGTATAAAATAATTTTTCAACAATGAAACAGAACAATGACAGACAAAAAAGTTGCCAAACAATAATTTTAACACTAATTTGACCCAATGTTGCTGAATCATATTTAAGTTTCATGGCTAGACTTCTCCAACACTCTGCTTACCAGTTTCACCATTTCCCTAATTCATAAACTACAAATACTCCAGAATACTGCAGTTCACATCTTCATTCAGACTAAGGATCATATCCCATCACCACCATCCTCACCGAGCTCCACCTGTTTCCCAACTCCCAGGGAAATCACCTTAAAAACCTCATCCTTACCTTCAAATTCCTCCACAACCTCAAGCCTCCCTAATTCCATGATGTTCTCCAGCCCCAAGTCCATGCGCGCACCATTCAAATCGTCCAACACCTGCCTAATTCTACCATGTGGCAAATCCTGCAACTGCCCTGGCCCTGCCATCTGAAACTACCTCCAGCAGTATCTTCACTTTGCCACCTCACTCTGTATCTTCAAAATTTCCATATGACCCTTCTCCCCTACCATGTTTTTATCTCTTCTGATTTGTTTTCTCTTCCTTTCCACCTCACCCATTTGGTGTCCCATTTGCTATCCATTGCTCCGAGTCTCTGTTTGTAAAGAGCACAAGAGAAATATAAGGCTCTACAAATGACAGAGTTAAGTGGCATGTGTTAACATAGGAATATAGGAACAGGAGTAGGCCATTCAGCCCCTCGAGCCTGTCCCGCCATTCAATGAGGTCATGGCTGATCCGCGGCCTAACTCCATATACCCGCCTTTGGCCCATATGCCTTAATATCTTTGCTTAACAAAAATCTCTCTCAGATTTAAAATTAACAACTGTTCTAGCTTCAACTGCTGTTTGTGGGAGAGTGTTCCAAACCTCTACCACCCCTTTGCGTGAAGAAGTGCTTCCTAACATCTCTCCTGAACGGTCTAGTCCTAATTTTTAGACTATGCCCCCTAGTTTTAGAATCTCCAACCAGTGCAAATAGTTTATCTTTATCTAGCCTGTCTTTTCCTGTTAATATCTTGAAGGTAACCAAGGTTCCAAGCAACTAGAACTTTTCTTATGAAAAACAGATGCGTTCTCTTGTAGTTTCTTTTTTTTTTTAAAAAGAGATACAGCACTGAAACAGGCCCTTCGGCCCGAGTCTGCGCCGACCATCAACCACCCATTTATACTAATCCTACACTAATCCCATATTCTTACTACGTCCCCACCTGTCCCTATATTCCCCTACCACCTACCTATACGAGGGGCAATTTATAATGGCCAATTTACCTATCAACCTGCAAGTCTTTGGCTCTGTGGGAGGAAACCGGAGCACCTGGCGAAAACCCACGCAGACACAGGGAGAACTTGCAAACTCCACACAGGCAGTACCCAGAATTTAACCTGGGTCGCTGGAGCTGTGAGGCTGCGGTGCTAACCACTGCGCCACTGTGCCGACCTATCAACTTTTCATATCAACTTTTCCTCTTACTTATAACTTGTGCAACTGAATATGGTTGTTCTCTCAGTAGAGAATTCTTAATCTGAGCTGGGTTGATAAAAAGGAGGTACTACGCTAACATGAAGCATTTTTCTACAGGAACATTGGAGAATCAGCCAACAAGGGCCTTTCCACATGCACCTCTTAACAACTGGGGAGGCTGCAGCACTGGCAAAGGCTTGGGAAAAGATTATTTGCCCTCCCAATCAGGAAATGGCATGTAGCATATGGGACCTATGAAAAAGACAAAAATAGCTGGGGGATGAAGGACATCACATCCTGAATGAACTTTCTCCTGCATCAGCAAGTATAAAACCATCCTATGGGCACCAATTGCATCCCTCTTCCTGGCTCAAGCTGCACCAGACATTGTTGAGGTCTTGGTGCCCTGTTTTTCCTGAGTTGAGCTTACCATTCCACATGCAGATTATTACCACTCTAACATTGCCCACCTTCATGTCCACTTCATCCCCACCATCATCAAAACCCCCAATCACACTTTTATGTTATCCTATATTAACCTCAACACCTTTATCATCTCTACTTCCCCAGCACATTCATTTTGAAATCCTTGTTCTCATTTTCATACCGTTCGCCAGCATATTCGCTCTGTAATTCTAACAGGGGTTCTCTGTGTCACCCCTCCCTCCATTCCTGCATTATAGCCCTTAATCATCATACACCCCTGTACTTTGCCTTCCTTTCTCTTTCCCATTTTCAAATATTTCCTCAAAACCTATCTTTTTGACTGCGACCTTGCCACCTCACATAACCAAAGCCCTTGCTCCTGCTTTGTGCTTTCCTACCTCCTGTACCATGGCTTGAGATATTATGTGAAAAGTTCTGTTTAGGTGTAAGTTGTTGTGGGAATAGTAAATTGTATATATTGGTTCTACACAGTGCATCCTTATGTTACGAAGGTAGCTGCAATAGTCAAAAAATTACTGTGCGATTCTGACCTGTTTTGTGCATGATGTTCTTTTTCCTTTACAAGCTGATCAAATCTGCGTCTGGCTAACACCTTGTCAATCAAGAATTGCTTGGGGCTTGAGTTCACAGTTAGCTTCTCATCTGTAGGAGGGAAAAAAGGTAACCATATACTGTCACCTTTAGCTGTACAAATTTTGTATAGAACACCGGGGTTGTGTTTGCACATGATTTTTCAGCGTTCCTGCCACAACGTGCTGGAAGAGCTGCGGAAACCCATCAGAAACACAGCACCTAATCAGCCTTCATAATCCTGCAGGTTACTATCGGAAATGGCAGGAAAGGGTTAAATTCTATGTGCAAAAGTAGCCTGCTTAGTTTGAACTGCTCACTGGGCATGTAGGATTAAAATCAATCCCTTAATGTATAAACTTCTGGAGTAATGTGGAAAAAATAGCAATCATATTCCTTTAGGATCCCTATGGAGAAGAAGCATATAGACATGTTCTGAGATGAGTTAGAGGATAATTATTGTGATGAGTTTCTCTCGAATCACAGCTGCTTGAAAATTCCAAAGCCTTTTCTCTTTGGATCAGACGAAGTTATCAAGGTCACAGAAAACAATAAATTACTGTCTTTAATTAAAAACAGAAAATGCTGGAAATGCTCATCTATGGAGAGAGTAACAGAGCTAACATCTCAGGTCAATGATTTTGTTGTAGGTAAAATACTTTAACTTTGAAATTCATCAAATGATCCTTAAATTATATAATGTATGGTAACACCAATACTAATCATTACCAATTTTTCTTTACTACCCAGTCCAACTTATGCCTGCTGCTGCTCCAGAACACTTCTGTTCACCCTACATTTAAGCAGAGTTTTTCACAGCTGTAAGTATCAAAGCAACAAATGTTCTATGTAACACATACTTTGATATCTGTGCGTCTTTGATTGTCGGCAACATGTGAAAGTTGCTGACATAATATATTGATTGGCTGGATTGAAATAGGACCATAGGGAAGAAGGCGGATAAGGTAACTGTTGTAAAATAATATGCAATTTCTTTAATAAAAACAAGAAATGCTGGAAATACTCAGCAGGTCTGGCAGCATCTGTGGAGAGAGAAGCAGAGTTAATGTTTCAGGTCAGTGACCCTTCATCAGAACTGGCAAAGGTTAGAAATGTAATAAGCAGATAACGCGGGAGTAGGGCAAGAGATAACAAAAGGGAAGGTGTTGATAGGACAGGGTCACACAGAATAAAAAGCAAACGGTAGGTTAATGGTGAGTTGAAAGACAAAGCATTAGTGCAGAGAGTGTGTTAATGGACCAGAAAAATGAACAGCCCTGGCCCAAAGCACAAACATGAAAAAAACAATGGGCAAACACACAGTAAGAAAAATGATGAAACAAACTAAAAGAAAAAGAAAAAGAAAAAAAACAGAAAATAAAAAAGGGGGGCCCCGTTATGCTCTGAGATTATTGAACTCAATGTTCAGTCCAGCAGGCTGTAGTGTGCCTAATCGGTAAATGTGATGCTGTTCCTCAAGTTTGCGTTGATGTTCACTGGAACACTGCAGCAATCCCAGGACAGAGATGTGGATATGAGATCAGGTAGGGGGGGGGCGGGGGGGTGTTGAAATGGCCAGCAACCGGAAGCTCAGGGTCATGCTTTAGGACTGAGCGGAGGTGTTCCGCAAAGCGGTCACCCAATCTGCATTTGGTCTCCCCAAAGTAGAGGAGACCACATGTGAGCAGCGAATACAGTATACTAAATTGAAAGAAGTACGAATAAATCGCTGCTTCACCTGAAAGGAGTGTTTGGGGCCTTGAATAGTGAGGAGAGGAGGTAAAAGTGCACGTATTACACCACCTGCGATTGCATGGGAAGGTGCTTTGGGAAGGGGATGAGATGTCAGGGGTAATGGAGGAGTGGACCAGGGTGTCACGGAGGGAACGATCCCTTCAGAATGCTGATAGTGGAGGGGAGGGGAAGATGCGTTTGGTAGTGACATCAGGCTGGAGGTGGCAGAAATGGCAGAGGATGATCCTTTGGATCTGGAGGCTGGTGGGGTGGAAAGTGAGGACAAGGGGAACCCTGTCGCGGTTTTGGGAGGGAGGGGAAGGGGTGAGGGTACAGGTGTGGGCAATGGGCCGGACACGGTTGAGGGCCCTATCAACCACAGTGGTTGAGGAAAAAGGAAGACATATCAGAAGCACTGTCGTGGAAGGTAGCATCATCAAAGCAGATGCGTCGGAGACGGAGAAACTGGGAGAATGGAATGGAATGGAGTCCTTACAGGAGGCAGGGTTTGAAGAAGTGTAGTCGAGGTAGCTGTGGGAGTCGGTGGGCTGATAATGAATATTAGTAGACAGCCTATCCCCAGAGGTGGAGACAGAGAAGTCGAGGAAGGAAAGGGAAGTGTCGGAGATGGACCATGTAAAGGTGAAAGAAGGATGGAAATTGGAAGCAAAGTTGATAAAGTTTTCTAGGTCTAGGCAGGAGCAGGAAACGGCACCGATACAATCATCAATGTACCGGAAAAAGAGTTGGGGGAGGGGGCCTGAGTAGGACTGGAACAAGGAATGTTCGACATATCCCACAAAAAGACAGGCATAACTAGGACCCATGCGAGTACCCATAGCAACACCTTTTACTTGAAGGAAGTGAGTGGAGTTGGAGAAGTTGTTGAATGGTGAGAACAAGTTCAGCCAGGCGGACGAGGGCGGTGGTGGATGGGGACTGGTTGGGTCTCTGTTCAAGGAAGAAGCGGAGAGCCCTCAAACTGTCCTGGTGAGGATGGAGGTGTAGAGAGATTGGACATCCATAGTGAAGAGGCGGCGGTTAGGGCCAGGAAACTGGAAATTGTCAAAATGACGCAGGGTGTCAGAAGAGTCACGGATGTAGGTGGGAAGAGACTGGACCAGTGGAGAAAAGATAGAGTCAAGATAGGAAGAAATAAGTTCAGTGGGGCAGGAACAGGCTGAGACAATGCGTCTGCCAGGACAGTCCTGTTTGTGGATTTTGGGAAGGAGGTCTGTCCGGGGTTGTGGGATTGTGAGGTTGGAAGCTGTAGAGGCAGGGGGGTGGGGGGGGGTGGATCTCCAGAGGAGATGAGGTCAGTGACAGTCCTATGGACTGTAGCTTGATGTTCGGTGGTGGGAAGAAGTGTCTGAGAGTTGGTGCTGAGCCTCTGCAAGGTAGATCTCTTTCCTACTCCTGATACTGTTCAGTGACACCCATTAGAAACACAAATATGGCAGCAGGGCTATGGCATTCCCGACTCTTAAATGAGGAGGCAGAAGAGGAGAGAAAAGGAATAGAAGAAAAAGTAATACTTGGGAATTTCCTCAGAGCTGCTCTCGCCTCATGACTGTAACTTTGCCAGACGTTTAGTGTAAATGTGATTTCCACTGCAGTTTTAGCAAAGTTACAGTGGCAGAGTGGGAGCAGGTCCATAGAAATTCCCAGACAAAAATATCGTAGCAGCAGACATTGCTACAGATTGTTGGTACACAATTCCATTAATATTCTTGTATGTAGTTGCTAGCGTAGTTCGAGCATTGTTTAGAAATGTCTCAGAGTCTTTGTAAGGCTAAATAGTAACTTGTATATTTTATACACGTAAGTATTTACACTCTCATTACGCATGTCCAGCTCGCACCGGTCATTATGCTTTGAGCTTCTTCCAAGCCTAATACCCATGTGACTATTACATCATCACTACAGTGGGAGGGGTTACTCTTGCTGTCTCAAACATTAACCCTTTCAGACTCTTATACTACAAATATATCACCTAGTTTGTTAATGCAGTTAAATGTTTTGACAACGCTATTCTGTTAACCAACCACAACAGTTAGATGAACACCGATCTGTTGTGTATCACTAGTTACCTTCGCCTCTGTTATAACTTGATTAAAATTTCATTGGTTCCAAAATGCTTTTATACACCTAAACATTCCTTAATAAAGAAATATCCGTAACAGTTTCTAAAGTAACAGTCAATATAAATTAAAGTAAAACACAATCAGATTTATAGTTCCCATGGATTAATTTCCCATGATCCAGCTGCTATTTAAACAATTATATTAACCTACTTTGGTTTAAGACTTCTGCATAGTTTTGTCTGACTGTCTCAAGAGCACAAGGTCCACACTGCATCCAAATCTCCTCTTTCAAGGACTTTCCAGATAAGTAATTCTCAATTGGTTTTCTTCCTACCCATTCTTCAGTAATGTGTTGCTGGTTCATTTCCCCAGATCTGTGCAACGATGCAGCCTGTGATGAAGGCAAAGGAATGAAGTTAATTAAACCTTATCTTCTAAATGTACAAGGTTAAAATATGTTTAAAAAGTGAAATAAAATCAGAAACTGCAGGTCAGGCAGCATCTGTGGAGAGAGAAACAGAGTTAACATTTCAGATTGGCGATCTTTTGTCAGAACTGTAAAAAGTTAGAGATGTAACAGGTTTTAAGTAAGTACAGAGGCAAGGAAAGGGGGGGTTGGGAAAAATAAAAGGGAAGGTCAGTGATAGGGTGGAAGGCAGGAGAGATTAAATGACAAAAGGTATAATGGTGCAAGGCAAAAGGAGCTTCCTTCATCCACCACTGGTGACAAGAGCACTCAATCACTTCAGACCTACTCTCAGAAACTTTGTCCCAAAGGCCATCCATCTTTCTTCCCCATCTTTACAAACAAACCAACAATCTGCATTTACGTAGCAACATTTTTTTATTCATTCATGGGATGTGGTCACCACCCGCAAGGCCAGCATTTATTACCAATCCCTAATTGCCCTTGAGAAGGTGGTGCTGAGCCGCCTTCTTGAACTGCTGCAGTCCATCCGGTGCGGGTACACCTACAGTGCTGTTAGGGAGGGAGTTCCAGGATTTTGACCGAGTGACAATGAAGAAATGGCGAGATATTTCCAAGTGTGAATTGGAGGTGGTGGTTGCATTGTCATTAATATCTTCCATCACCTTGCTGATGGAGAATAGACTGATGGACCAGTAATTGGCCATATTGGATTTGTCTTGCTTTTTGAGGACAGCACATATCTGGGCAATTTTCCACTTTGTCGAGTAGATGCCAGTATTGTAGCTGTACTGGAACAGCTTGGCTAGGGACCCGGCTAGTTCTGGAACAGAAGTCTTCAGCAATAAACCCAGGATGTTGTCAGGGCTCATAACCTTTGCTCTATCCAGTACCTTCAGTTATTTCTTGATATCAAGTGGAGTGAATCAAATTGGTTGAAGACTGGCAATCTGCAATGGTGGTGACCTAAGGAGGTGCTTAGGAGAGTGGTATGAATCATTGACTTGGCACTTCTAGCTGAAGATAGTTGCAAAAGCTTCAGCCTCATCTTTTGCACTGCTGGGCTCCCCCATCATTGAGGATGTAGATATTTATGGAGTCTCCTCCTCCTATTAGTTGATTAATTGCGTCCCACCACCATTCATAAATGAATGTGGCAGGACTGCAGAGACCTGATTGTTTGTTGTGGGATCACTTTGCTCTGTCTATAGCATGCTGCTTCTGCTGTTTAGCATGCATGCAGTCCTGCGTCCTAGCTTCACCAGGTTGGGACATCATTTTTAGGTACTCCTAGCACTACTCCTGTACACTCCTCATTGAACTATGGTTGATCCCTGGTATGATGGTAATGGTAGCGTGCCTAGCCATGAGGTTATAGATTTTGGTGAAGTACAATTTTGTTCCTGATGATGGTCCACACAGCTCATGGACGCTCAGTTTTGAACTGCTAGATCTGCTCTGAATCTAACCCATTTAGCACAATGGCAGTATCCAAGAGCACGATGGAGGGTGTCCTCAGTGTGAAGATGGGACTTTGGCTCCACAAGAACTGTGCGGTGGTCACTCCTACCAATACTGTCATGAACAGATGCATCTGCGGCAGGTGAATTGGTGAGGACGACGTCAGTAAGTTTGTCCTTTGCGTTGGTTCTCTCACCAGCTGCTGCATGACCAGATTGGCAGCTATGTCCTCCAGGACCTGACCAGCTCAGTCAGTAGTGATGCTACTGAGCCACTCTTAATGTAGTAAAACTTCCCAAGGCAATTTGCAGAGGGATAATCAGGTAAATATGGATGTTGAGGCAAAGAATCATGGAATCTTACAGCCCAGTGGGGGACCATTTGACCCATTGTGCCATGAAAGAGCATCCCAGATTTCACCCCATAACCCTGCAAATTAGTTCTCTTCAAATGCATGGCCAATGGCTTTTTGAAAGTTCCTACGGAATCTGATTCCACTACCCTTTCAGGTAGTGCATAATAGGTCATAACAATCCCCTGTGTGAAATACTTTCTCCTCATTTTCCCCTCCAGTTCATTTGACAATTATTTTAAATCTATGACCTCTGGTTACTGACTCACTTGCCAGAGTAAACAATTTTTTATTGGTTTTTGCATGTCCTTTGTATCTTTCGTCATTTGATCCAAGTTTTACTGTTCTCAATATTTTTCAGCTCTTACAGGTCCTATTCTGCTCAAAGATAGCAATAATTTGGATGTACATAAAGATCAGCGAGAGAGATCAGCGGGGGAGATGGGGAGGGCGGGGAGTCGCTGATCATAGTCCGGGGTTGGGGATCATGGGGTAGGTGCTTGGTGATCGTGGGGAGTGGGGGATCCGGTGACATTGAATGGAATCAGTTTTGCTTGGAGGGTTAGAGGAGGAAGCTCTCCTACTCTTCCTAGCCCACAAACAGTACTGGTAAAGCAGTTACCTCTTCCATGCAATAGTCTTGCCGCCCTTTAGCTGACAGGTTTCCTGGGATACCTGACCGACCAGCGTTAAAGTTGGAACAGAGATAAAATTGAGGCGCGTAGCCTCATTAAAATATTCAAATGAATGACTCACCTTCTGGCAAGGGATTGGTTGCCTGCCCCTGTCAACAGCCAATGTGGGCGGGTTCGAGGTAAATTGGGTTTGGGTTGGAGATTTTTACGCTGCAGCATCCCACCCTACCCAAACCCACCCATTTTGGGGGTTAAGATCCCCCCCCCCCCCCACAGTGTTAGTTCACAAGCAAAACATTAATGGGAGAATGTTAAAGTTGGTAAGGGTACAGTTTGTGTGCTGGGTGAAATCCTGAAAACCCTGAAAAATGTCAGTAAGCCAGCTCTAATATGCCAACTTCCGCATTTCACTCCAGCACGTTAGGCTGCGTGTGAGCAGCCACTCAGGAGGGTGCTGCTTACTCTCTGTTACTTTGGACCGCAGATGAGGACCAACATGACCACCAGCAACAGCAGCAGCAAGAGCTGCACCAACAACCTGTAGCTCACGGGCCTGCAGCTCCCGAGGAGAGAGGGGATCAACAGAGGTGCAATTAGAAAGGAGGCCACACCCAGAACACATGGTCTACAGGCAGAGGTTAAACTCCCTCTCTATCAGTACACCAGTGTCTCAAGAGGCTCAGGGTGTTGTATCAGGTGGGGGCAAACATTTACAGCCTGCTGGACCAAGACCTGCTACCAACTGGACCTCATGGCCATGTTTTACCAGTGGCTGTCAAGAGTCACCACCGCCCTCAATATTTTTGCCTCTAGATCCTTCCAGGGCTGTGCCAGAGACATTCGTAGGATTTCGCCGTCATCCTCAAACAAATACATAAGACAGGTGACTGATTGCTTCTTTGCCAGGTTCGGCAATTATCTCCACTTTTCCTGCAATAACACCAGTCAGAATGAATGGGCGCTTGGATTTGTGGTTCTGACCGGCTTCCCTCAGGCGCAGGGTGGCATCGACTACATATATGTAGCAATTAGGACACCCGTAGGTATCCCAGGAGTGTTAGTCAACTGCAAGAACCTCCACTCCACATTAATGTGTCGCTGGTGTGTGACCACAGAGATCTTTATGCAGGTGTAAGATTTTCAGGAAGCTGCCATGATGCCTTTGCCCTGTGACAGTCCACCCACCCTGATCTCTTTGTACCTTGAAGCAGAGTTACTGCTGGCGGCTCGGAGATGAGGGATATCCACTTAAAATGTGACTGAGGACACCTCTCAGAAACCCGAGGAATGAGGCCCAGATATGATACAATGAATTCTATATGATCACCAGATGTGTCATCGAACAAGCCATCAGCATGCTGAAGATGAGCTTCAGCTGCTGGGCAGATCTGGAGGTGCTTTCCAATACACACCAGCAAGGATCTCCAGAATGATCCTGGTGGGCTGTACTCTGCCCAACATTGCACAGCAGCAAGGTCTGGACGTGCACGAGCAACAAGGTGCAGAGCACAGAGTCTCTTCAGGCAATTCCAAGGAAGATGAGGGGGAGGTGGAAGGTGATGTGGGCTCTACACCATGAGCAGTGCATTGTTGCCTGGAGTGCCCTCCTTATCGTGAGGTTCACAGATGTTCCACCAGTGCACCCATCTAACAACCACCTGCAAATGCCACTTCTCCCCTCTCCTCCCACCAAATACCACTAACACAAAGCAGTCCTGCAAACAACCAAACCTCCCTTTTACAACCCCTATTGCACAGCATCAATTCATGTCTTCCCATTCATCATCACCCAAACGAAAAGGCCACTTGCCAGACAGCAACTAATAATGGGCAAGATGGGAAAGTGCTGCAAAAGAAAAAAATATGTGCCTCAAATATAAAACAGAAAGTTAACATATATATGAGCATACCCTTATGCAGCTACAAATCTTTATTCTTCCTTTTCCTAGCACTTCTGCATGGTGCAACCCACCCCTGTGGTTTCAGCCAAAGTAGAGGAAGGCTGCTCTGATCCCTGCGAGGCTCTTGGTTGACGGGCTCAGGGATTTGGAGCCTGGCCAAAGACTGCTTCATTTGTACCTGTGCAGTGGAGGGAATTAAATCAGGTTTCACTTGAGCATATATAAAGAGACATCTACTGAAATTGTGGATTGGTTGAGTTAGAGGTGTATGCTTGTTCTGTTTCACTGTCAATAAATGTCACACTGAATAAAGATTGGTTCCAGTACTATCCTTCGCCAACTGGCTTTCTGAAGTGTAATACGAAGACGTCCCAGATGCCTCCTTCCTAGTCTTCCTCCCTTGGCGTACAGCTTCCCCTCACCGAAGCCTTATTCCTTCTCCCCATCATGCTGCAGACTTAGAGGCTCTGCAATGACAGCCCCCATACCTATTGTAGCCTTTGTGTAGACAGGTCACCAAATCCTTAGAGGATGCAGCAATACTCCCTACCAAATCCAACAACTCTCCATAACACCTCCAAAAATACTCCACAGTACTTGCAGAGTCTTTACAATAGCAGAGGTTAGTCAAAATCACTTCACTGGACCAGCCATTCAGCTTGGAAATAAACAGCAATAGTGGGGTTCCCTCCTGCAACTATACGCATGTTCAGCTGTGAGTGGATAGTGCATGCATTCAGGGTGGACCTGTGCAGTCCAGGAATCAAGGGATTTGGGGAAAAAACGGGAACAGGGTACTGAATTAGATGATCAGCCATGATCTTTTTTGAATGGCAGAGCAGGCCCGAAGGGCCGAATGGCCGACTCCTGCTCCTAGTTTCTATGCCCAAATATCAGAAAGCTGTGTCAAATCAGCCAGAACAGTCTGGTCATTTGGGACGCTGCTGGAGCGGACATGGCATGCCCACACCCATGGAATGCTATGCGAGCCATGCCAGAAGTGGTGCACGCACCATTGAGGCCTCTGGCTTCCCGAGCACCAGCTCCAGAGCTGAACTTCTAGCCCATAAAAACTTACAATGTAAATCAAAATGGAATACAATGAACCTCTTCTTCTTTGGCCTCCTTATCTCGAGAGATAATGGGTAAGCGCCTGGAGGTGGTCACTGGTGTGTGGAGCCGCGCCTGGAGTGGCTATAAAGGCCAATTCTAGAGTGACAGGCTCTTCCACAGGTGCTGCAGAGAAATTTGTTTGTCGGGGCGGTTACACAGTTGGCTCTCCCCTTGCGCTTCTGTCTATTTTCCTGCCAACTGATAAGTCTCTGCGAATCGCCACACTTTAGCCCCGCCTTTATGGCTGCCCGCCAGCTCTGGCGAACGCTGGCAACTGACTCCCATGACTTGTGATCAATGTCACAGGACTTCATGTCACGTTTGCAGACGTCTAAAGCGGAGACATGGACGGCCGGTGGGTCTGATACCAGTGGCGAGCTCGCTGAAGAATGTGTCTTTGGGGATCCTGCCATCTTCCATGTTGTTCACATGGCCAAGCCATCTCAAGCGCCGCTGACTCAGTAGTGTGTATAATTTGGGGATGTTGGCCGTCACGAGGACTTCTGTGTTGGAGATACGGTCCTGCCACCTGATGCCAAGTATTCTCCGGAGGCAGCGAAGATGGAATGAATTGAGACTTCGCTCTTGGCTGACATACGTTGTCCAGGCCTCGCTGCCATAGAGCAAGGTACTGAGGACACAGGCTTGATACACTCGGACTTTTGTGTTCAGTGTCAGTGCGCCATTTTCCCACACTCTCTTGGCCAGTCTGGACATAGCAGTGAAAGCCTTTCCCATGCGCTTGTTGATTTCTGCATCTAGTGACAGGTTACTGGTGATAGTTGAGCCTAGGTAGGTGAACTCTTGAACCACTTCCAGAACGTGGTCGCCAATATTGATGGATGGAGCATTTCTGACATCCTGCCCCATGATGTACGTTTTCTTGAGGCCGATGGTTAGGCAAAATTCGTTGCAGGCAGCTGCAAACCTGTCGATGAGACTCTGCAGACACTCTTCAGTGTGAGATGTTAAAGCAGCATCGTCAGCAAAGAGGAGTTCCCTGATGAGGACTTTCCGTACTTTGGACTTCGCTCTTAGACGGGCAAGGTTGAACAACCTGCCCCCTGATCTTGTATGGAGGAAAATTCCTTCTTCTGAAGACTTGAACGCATGTGAGAGCAGCAGGGGGAAAAAAATCCCAAAAAGTGTGGGTGCGAGAACACAGCCCTGTTTCACGCCACTCAGGATAGGAAAGGGGTCTAATGAGGTGCCGCTATGTTGAATTGTGCCTTTCATATTGTCATGGAATGAGGTGATGATACTTAGTAGCTTTGGTGGACATCCAATCTTTTCTAGTAGTCTGAAGAGACCACGTCTGCTGACTAGGTCAAAGGCTTTGGTGAGATCAATGAAAGCAATGTAGAGGGGCATCTGTTAGAACATAGAACAGTACAGCACAGTACAGGCCCTTCGGCCCACGATGTTGTGCCGAACCTTTAACCTACTCTAAGATCAAACTAACTACCCACCCTTCATTCTACTATCATCCATGTACCTATCCAAGAGTCGCTTAAATGCCCCTAATGTATCTGCTTCTACTACCACCGCTGGCAGCGCATTCCACGCACCCACCACTCTCTGTGTAAAGAACCTACCTCTGACATCTCCCCGAAACCTTCCTCCAATCACCTTAAAATTATGCCCCCTGGTGATAGCCCTTTCCACCCTGGGAAAAAGTCTGACTATCCAAATTATCTATGCCTCTCATCATCTTGTACCCCTCTATCAAGTCACCTCTCATCCTTCTTCGCTCCAATGAGAAAAGCCCCAGCTCCCTCAATCTTTCTTCGTAGGACATGCCCTCCAGTCCAGGCAGCATCCTGGTAAATCTCCTCTGCACCCTCTCCAAAGCTTCCACATCCTTCCTATAATGAGGCAACCAGAACTGAACACAATATTCCAAGTGTGGTCGAACCAGGGCCTTATAGAGCTGCAGCATAACCTCACGCCTCTTAAACTCAATCCCCCTGTTAATGAAAGCCAACACACCATACGCCTTCTTAACAACCCTATCAACTTGGGTGGCAACTTTGAGCGATCTATGGACATGGACCCCAAGATCCCTCTGTTCCTCCACACTACCAAGAATCCTGTCTTTAAGCCTGTATTCCGCATTCAATTCGACCTTCCAAAATGAATCACTTCACACTTTTCCAGGTTGAACTACATCTGCCACTTCTCAGCCCAGCTCTGCATCCTGTCAATGTCCCGTTGCAACCTACAACAGCCTTCCACACTATCCACAACTCCAGCAACCTTCGTGTCATCGGCAAACTTGCTAACCCAGCCTTCCACTTCCTCATCCAAGTCATTTATAAAAATCACAAAGAGCAGAGGTCCCAGAACAGATCCTTGTGGAACACCACTGGTCATCGAGCTCCATGCTGAATACTTTCCATCTACTACCACCCTCTGACTTCTATGGGCCAGCCAATTTTGTATCCAGACAGCCAACTTTCCCTGAATCCCATGCCTCCTTACTTTCTGAATGAGCGTACCATGGGGAACCTTATCAAACACCTTGCTAAAATCCATATACACCACATCCACTGCTCTTCCTTCAACAATGTGTTTTGTCACATCTTCAAAGAATTCAATAAGGCTTGAGGCATGACCTACTCCTCACAAAGCCATGCTGACTGTCTCTAATCAAACCATGCTTTTCCAAATAATCATAAATCCTGTCTCTCAGAATCCTCTCCAATAATTTGCCCACTACCGACGTAAGACTGACTGGTCTATAATTCCCAGGGTTATCCCTATTCCCTTTCTTGAACAAGGGAACAACATTTGCCACCCTCCAATCATCTGGTACGACTCCAGTGGACAGTGAAGACGCAAAGATCATCGCCAAAGACACAGCAATCTCTTCCCTCGCTTCCCGTAATATCCTTGGGTATATCCCGTCTGGCCCCGGGGACTTATCTGTCTTCATATCATTCAAAATTTCCAGCACATCCTCCCTCTTAACCTCAACCTGTTCAGGCATATCAGCCTGTTCCACGCTGTCCTCACAAACGACCAGGTCCCTCTCACTAGTGAACACTGAAGCAAAGTATTCATTTAGGACCTCCCCTACCTCCTCCGACTCCAGGCACAAGTTCCCTCCACTATCCCTGATCGGCCCTACCCTCACTCTGGCCATCCTCTTGTTCCTCACATAAGTGTAGAACGCCTTGGGATTTTCCTTAATCCTACCCGCCAAGACGTTTTCATGTCCCCTTCTAGCTCTCCTAAGTCCATTCTTCAGTTCCTTCCTGGCTACCTTGTAACCCTCTAGAGCCCTGTCTGATCCTTGCTTCCTCAACCTTAAGTAAGCTTCCTTCTTCCTCTTGACTAGCTGTTCCACATCTCTTGTCATCCAAGGTTCCTTCACTCTACCATCCCTTCCTTGCCTCATCGGGATAAACCTATCCAGCAGTCGCAGCAAGTGCTCCCTAAACAACCTCCACATTTCTGTCGTGCATTTCCCTGAGAACATCTGTTCCCAATTTATGCTCCCCAGTTCCTGCCTAATAGCATTGTAAATCCCCCTCCCCCAATTAAATATTTTCCCATCCCGTCTGTTCCTGTCCCTCTCCATGACTATAGTAAAGGTCAGGGAGTTGTGATCACTATCACCGAAATGCTCTCCCACCGCGAGATCTGCCACCTGGCCTGGTTCGTTGCCAAGCACCAAGTCCAACATAGGCCGACGAGAGGGGAGACGATCTAGATATTGAGTCAGGAAACCTTCCTGGACACACCTGACAAAAGCTGCTCCATCCAAACTATTTGCACTAAGGAGGTTCCAATCAATATTAGGGAAGTTGAAGTCACCCATGACAACAACCCTGTTACTTCTGCACCTTTCAAAAATCTGCCTCCCAATCTGTTCCTCCATGTCTCTGTTGCTATTGGGGGGGTCCATAGAAAACTCCCAAAGTGACTGCTCCTTTCCTGTTTCTGACTTCCACCCATACTGACTCAGTAGACAAACCCTCCTCGACGACCTCCCTTTCTGCAGCTGTGATACTATCCCTGATTAACAATGCCACTCCCCCACCTCTTTTACCTCCCTCCCTATTCCTGTTGAAACATCTAAACCCCGGAACATCCAACATCCATTCCTGTCCGTGATATCCACGTCTCCGTAATGGCCACAACATCGTAGCTCCAAGTACTGATCCATGCTCTAAGTTCATCACCCTTATTCCTGACACTTCTTGCGTTAAAATAGACACACTTCAACCCATCATACTGGCTGCAACTTTGCCCTGTCAACTATCCAACCTTCCTCACAGACTCTCTGCACTCGGTATCTGCCTGTTCAACAGCTACCCCATCCACTGATCCGTGGCTCCGGTTCCCATCCCCCTGCCAAACTAGTTTAAACCTCTCCTGTATCTGACGAAGGGAGAACAGCATGTCAATGGTCGATCTCTCTGCACGAAAGCTACACTGTGCCTCAGGGTAGACGCGCTCGGCCAGCTTCTGGAGCCTGTTTAAAGCGACTCGAGCAAAGACTTTCCCCACTATGCTGAGCAGGGAGATTCCACGGTAGTTGTTGTAGTCACCGCAGTCACCTCTGTTTTTATAGAGGGTGATGATATTGGCATCGCGCATGTCCTGAGGTACTGCTCCCTCGTCCCAGCACAGGCAAAGCAGTTCATGTAGTGCTGAGAGTATAGCAGGCTTGGCACTCTTGATTATTTCAGGGGTAATGCTGTCCTTCCCAGGGGCTTTTCCGCTGGCTCGAGAATCAATGGCATCACTGAGTTCCGATTTAGTTGGCTGTATGCCCAGCTCATCCATGACTGGTAGAGGCTGGGCTGCATTGAGGGCAGTCTCAGTGACAACATTCTCCCTGGAGTACAGTTCTAGGTAGTGTTCAACCCAGCGGTCCATTTGCTTGCGTTGGTCAGTGATTATGTCCCCCGATTTAGATTTGAGGGGGGCGATCTTCTTGATGGTTGGCCCAAGAGCTCTCTTAATGCCATCACACATTCCTCTGATGTTTCCGGTGTCTAAGGCCAGCTGAATATGATTGCATAGGTGTTGCCAGTAGTCATTTGCGCAGCGCCTGGCTGTTCTTTGTGCAGTGCTTCTGGCTGCTTTAAGTGCTACGAATGTGAACTCGCTGGGGGCTTTCTTGTAGTTCAACAGTGCAATGCGCTTAGCGGCTATGACAGGTTCCAGCTCTTCATTATGAGATTGAAACCAGTCTGCATTCCTCTTCGCAAGTTTGCCGTAGGTGGTCAAAGCTGACTCAGATGGTGTCTCTGATGTGGGCCCACTTGGTCCCAGCATCCCCTGTGGGAATGTTTTGAAGGGCTGTTACAAGTGAAATTTAGAAATTTTTGTAACAGCTGTGGGTGAGAAATTCTGCTCGTGTTGATGCGCGGGTGGTCCTTCTGCTTGGAGTGATGCAACTTCTTTGGTCTGAGTGTAACCTTGCTGCACACCAGGGAGTGGTCGGTGTCGCAGTCCGCACTGTGAAAGCTGCGTGTGATTTGAACACTGTTTAAGGAGGCTCGCCTTGTGACGATGAGGTCTAGCTGGTGCCAGCGACGCGATCTTGGGTGCCTCCATGAAACCTGATGACAGGGTTTAGTGTGAAAGAACGAGTTGGTGACGCAGAGGTTATGATAGGTACACAACTCAAGCAGTCTCTGCCCATTCTCATTCATCCTTCCAACACCATAGCGCCCAAGGCAGGAGGGTCATGAGTCATGGTCGGCCCCAACCCTGGCATTCAAGTCCCCCAGCAGGAACAGGTGTTCGGTGTTGGGGATGCTGCTAATGATATTATGGAGTCCCTCGTAGAACTGGTCTTTAGCTTCAGGTGGGGAGCAGAGTGTTGGAGCATAGATGCTGAGTAGGTGTACTGGACCAGAGGTAGTGAGCAGTCGGATGGACAGTACATGTTCCGAGCCATTTGAGGGAGGCTCTTTCATGGTGAGCAAGGAGTTTCTGATGGCGAAGCCCACTCCATGCTGTCCTGGTTCTTCAGGATCCCTGCCCTGCCAGAAGGTGATGTAGTCTTGCTCTGCTAGAGATCCACTCATGGGGAGGCTTGTCTCCTGAGGTGCTGCAATGTCTACATTGAGTCTGCTGAGCTTGTTGTTAATGATGGCGGTCTTCCGAGAATCTTTGATTTGTGTAAGGTCTTCCGACAGGCCAGGACACATAGTTCTGACGTTCCAGCTTGCAAAGCGAAGGGCTGGTACCTTCTTTCCTTTTTTCATGTTGTTTGGTGCGGTGTTGCAGTCCACTTTTCGAGCAGTGACCCTGAGCTCCAAGCACCCATTGAAGCAGGCAGACTGTGGCGGGACAGAACCTTATTGACCGGGGGCTGCCCGGTTTGAGGCGGGCGGTAGCTGTCCAGTGAGGTGCGATGACCTCTCCCACCGACAAAGGCAACCCGTGGCACCCAATCTCTACGCCAATTTAACTGGACTTATAACCCGTAACTGCTGCCTTCAGTGTTGTTTCAGTCGCTGTGAGGCAACTATGGAGTGACCTCTCCATGGCGCATGCCTGGACGAATGTATGGAGGTTGAGAGTTGCCCAAGCATCAAAACCCCCCTCTCGGCCTTTCTAGTGGGGTCCAAAGGAGTGCAGAGCATGACGTTTGGCACCGGTATGGCTGCAGGAACTGCCGGAAACATGCCAAAGGTGACACATGACCGCCTACGGGGTTCCGCTCTGGATTTTCTGTTAGGGTTTACTCCCTTAGCCTTGGTCTCTCCCGAGACGCCCACAAGGCAGTGGGGTTTCCTGCCTTGCACCTCAAGTACCGCCAACTCCAACGACTAGAAGAAATGGGGTATTGCTGTCTGAGGTAATGGTAATGAGAGAGAACAACCTTTGCAGCGCATACCTACTTCCTCTCATCTGCCCTCATAACAGGGGCAAAAAAGGCAGAGGGACATTCAAGTCCCTTTATGAAAAAAAATTACAATGAACCACCTATCATCTTATAATATATTACAGATATTTGTGCCAATCATAATTGGCACTTTGCATTTAACTAGAAGTATGAGCAATTTTCCCAATCAGCTACAGTGCTTTCTAGACTATTAATTATGCAGATGTTTATAAAGGCTAACATATATACTATATAGATGGATGTTAATATTGGATATTTGCGTTAATTATATTCTAGAATTGTATGAGGGATTGGGAAAGAAAACAAGATCACTTCTGGATGAACTGTATAAGGTTCATCACTTTCATTTTGTTTTAAAGAATGTAGGCTTTTCTGGGTTAACAAACTTTTGCACATTTATTCAGTAACAACTTGCATTTAAATAGCACCCTTACATTATCTTTTAATCTGGTACTGGAGGACTGGGGTTCATAGCTCTCGAAAACAGTTCATTTTCCTGCCTTGCACCTCAAGTACCACCAACTCCAACTACTAGAAGAAGAAATGGGGCATTGCTGTCTGAGGTAATGGTAATGAGAACAAACTTTGTAGTGCATACCTACTTCCTCTCATCTGCCCTCATAACAGGGGCAAAAAAAGCAGAGGGACATTCAAGTCCTTTATGAAAAAAAATTACAAGAAAGGTTTGGGGCAATTAAAACACATACGGTTCAGATTTTGCAGTCAGCAGCAAAGTGTAGCACTTGCTGCTGACCAAGAAGTAAGCTGCCCAAAAAGATCTAGTGATTCCTATGGTTTGGGTTTTACTTTTCCCGATTTAGTTTGAATCTGGCATCAAGTCTAAGGGGATCTCTAGGCGTCCAACTGTGATGTCATCAAGGCTAAGCAGCCAATCACATTGTAAAATTTGCACAAACAGCAAACCAGTAAAATGCAGAGATTATTTCACTGTAAAAACTGTAAAAAAAAATGTAAAATAAACATTGGAACATACACATGGGAATAAGGTAGAAACTTAAATATCAAACTATCTTTTAAAGTAGAATATTAAAAACCTATAGAATTGTCAGAATGTAGAAATTTGACATTCCACAAATATAAAATTAGTTTATCAGGGCCAGAGAGGTTGCTCAGCAGTAAGTTTGACATCGTATGCCATTAAAAAGCAGTTACACCTTATTCAATAAGATGGTTTTGTGACGGGTAGGTCGTGCCTCACAAACCTTATTGAGTTTTTCGAGAAGGTGACCAAACAGGTGGATGAGGGTAAAGCAGTGGATGTGGTGTATATGGATTTCAGTAAGGCGTTTGATAAGGTTCCCCACGGTAGGCTATTGCAGAAAATACGGAAGTATGGGGTTGAAGGTGATTTAGAGCTTTGGATCAGAAATTGGCTAGCTGAAAGAAGACAGAGGGTGGTGGTTGATGGCAAATGTTCATCCTGGAGTTTAGTTACTAGTGGTGTACCGCAAGGATCTGTTTTGGGGCCACTGCTGTTTGTCATTTTTATAAATGACCTGGATGAGGGAGTAGAAGGGTGGGTTAGTAAATTTGCGGATGACACTAAGGTCGGTGGAGTTGTGGATAGTGCCGAAGGATGTTGTAGGGTACAGAGGGACATAGATAGGCTGCAGAGCTGGGCTGAGAGATGGCAAATGGAGTTTAATGCGGAAAAGTGCGAGGTGATTCACTTTGGAAGGAGTAACAGGAATGCAGAGTACTGGGCTAATGGGAAGATTCTTGGTAGTGTAGATGAGCAGAGAGATCTTGGTGTCCAGGTACATAAATCCCTGAAGGTTGCTACCCAGGTTAATAGGGCTGTTAAGAAGGCATATGGTGTGTTAGCTTTTATTAGTAGGGGGATCGAGTTTCGGAGCCACGAGGTCATGCTGCAGCTGTACAAAACTCTGGTGAGACCGCACCTGGAGTATTGCGTGCAGTTCTGGTCACCGCATTATAAGAAGGATGTGGAAGCTTTGGAAAGGGTGCAGAGGAGATTTACTAGGATGTTGCCTGGTATGGAGGGAAGGTCTTACGAGGAAAGGCTGAGGGACTTGGGGTTGTTTTCGTTAGAGAGAAGGAGGAGGAGAGGTGACTTAATAGAGACATATAAGATAATCAGAGGGTTAGATAGGGTGGATAGTGAGAGTCTTTTTCCTCGGATGGTGATGGCAAACACGAGGGGACATAGCTTTAAGTTGAAGGGTGATAGATATAGGACAGATGTCAGAGGTAGTTTCTCTACTCAGAGAGTAGTAGGGGCGTGGAACGCCCTGCCTGCAGCAGTAGTAGACTCGCCAACTTTAAGGGCATTTAAGTGGTCATTGGATAGACATATGGATGAAAATGGAATAGTATAGGTCAGATGGTTTCACAGGTCGGCGCAACATCGAGGGCCAAAGGGCCTGTACTGCGCTGTAATGTTCTAATTCTAATGTAACTTTTTCAACTTTTTCTTTTAAAACAGCAATATTACAACGTAAATGTGAAGCTCAGATCAGTTCAAACAAATTTTAAAGATTGCTGTCCACAGGGACTTCAATTGCGCATCCTATGAAGGAGCAGGGAATCTTCTTTTTTTCTTTTAGGCCTCCTTATCTCAAGAGACAATGGATACGCGCCTGGAGGTGGTCAGTGGTTTGTGAAGCAGCGCCTGGCGTGGCTATAAAGGCCAATTCGAGAGTGACAGGCTCTTCCACAGGTGCTGCAGAAAAATTTGTTTGTTGGGGCTGTTGTACAGTTGGCTCTCCCCTTGCGCCTCTCTTTTTTCCTGCCAACTACTAAGTCTCTTCGACTCGCCACATTTTAGCCCTGTCTTTATGGCTGCCCACCAGCTCTGGCGAACGCTGGCAACTGACTCCCACAACTTGTGATCAATGTCACAGGATTTCATGTCGCGTTTGCAGACGTCTTTAAAGCGGAGACATGGACGGCCGGTGGGTCTGATGCCTGTGGCGAGCTCGCTGTACAATGTGTCTTTGGGGATCCTGCCATCTTCCATGCGGCTCACATGGCCAAGCCATCTCAAGCGCCGCTGACTCAGTAGGGTGTACAAGCTGGGGATGTTGGCCGCCTCGAGGACTTCTGTGTTGGAGATACGGTCCTGCCACCTGATGCCAAGTATTCTCCAGAGGCAGCGAAGATGGAATGAATTGAGACGTCGCTCTTGGCTGACATATGTTGTCCAGGCCTCGCTGCCATAGAGCAAGGTACTGAGGACACAGGCCTGATACACTCGGACTTTTGTGTTCCGTGTCAGTGCGCCATTTTCCCACACTCTCTTGGCCAGTCTGGACATAGCAGTGGAAGCCTTACCCATGCGCTTGTTGATTTCTGCATCTAGAGACAGGTTACTGGTGATAGTTGAGCATAGGTAGGTGAACTCTTGAACCACTTCCAGAGCGTGGTCGCCAATATTGATGGATGGAGCATTTCTGACGTCTTGCCCCATGATGTTCGTTTTCTTGAGGCTGATGGTTAGGCCAAATTCATTGCAGGCAGCCGCAAACCTGTCGATGAGACTCTGCAGGCACTCTTCAGTGTGAGATGTTAAAGCAGCATCGTCAGCAAAGAGGAGTTCCCTGATGAGGACTTTCCGTACTTTGGACTTCGCTCTTTGACGGGCAAGGTTGAACAACCTGCCCCCTGATCTTGTGTGGAGGAAAATTCCTTCTTCAGAGGACTTAAACGCATGTGAAAGCAGCAAGGAGAAGAAAATCCCAAAAAGCAGGGAATCACTGACAGCAATTTCTGGATTTCTGCATTTAGCTGCATAGCTTCTCCATCATTACAATTGCAAAATCCGGGTCATAGTGTTTTATAAATCAAGAGGTTACTTTGTGATAATAATTGGCTATATCACAAGTTATTGCTACCTACACAACAAAGGTTTAGCCAAAGAAAATTACAACAAGGACAGCTGTGTTCTGAACTTGCCCCTGATGTTTGTAGAGTACAGAAGGACCTGAACATTTTGTACTGAAATTCCAAAAAGTAGTCAGAGCTTTAACTTATCGAGTACATGTATCCGTTGTAACATGGACTGTACTCATTCAAGATTAACAAATTTAAACTAGAGCATTGAATGTTGTCTAATGAAAAACACTAAACATGAATTATGAACATGGTTAACCTTGTTTTATATTTTATCCCTCCTATACCAAATGAGATTTCACGATACTATACCTCATCTTCCTTGAGAGGGCACAGAGGAGATTTACCAGAATGATTCCAGGGATGGAGGATTTTAGCTGCAAGGTTAGGTTGGAAAAGCTGGGTTTGTTCTCCTTAGAACGAAGGAGATTGAGGAGAGATTTAATAGAGCTTTACAAAATTATGACAGGCTTAGGTATGTTAGACAAGGAAAAACTGTTCCCATTAATTAATGGTACCAGGACTGGGGGACACAGATTGAAAGTTTTGGGCAAGAGATGCAGGGGGAATATGAGGAAGAACCTTTTTACGTAGTGGGTGGTAATGACCTAGAACTCGCTGTCCACAATGGTGGAAGCAGAGACAGTCAATGACTTCAAAAGAAAATGGGATGGCTACTTGAGGGAAACAAGGGCTATGAGGATCAAGCGGAGGAGTGGGACTGACTGGATAACTCCGTGGAGAGCCGGCATGGACTCAATGGGCCGAATGACCACCTTCTGTGCTGCACATGACTCTACATCAATAGTAGTTATGTCTTCAGTCCAACAGAAAAGCATACCTAGACAAGCTGCTTCTACTTAATCACTTGAAAAATGTGCAGCAGCAAGAGTATTCAAAGTTAGTTAGCTTCAAGATAGTTATGGAAAAGGATAGGACTGGTCCTCAGGTTGAAGTCCTAAATTGGGGGAAGGCTAATTTCGATGGCATCAGACAGGAACTCTCAAAAGTTGAATGGGAGAGGCTGTTTACAGGCAAAGGGATGTTTGGCAAGTGGGAGGCTTTTAAAAGTGAGATAGGAAGAGTTCAGGGCCGGCATGTTCCTGTTAGATGGAAGGGCAAGGCTGGCAAGTTTAGGGAACCTTGGTTGACGAGGGATATTGAGGGTCTGGTCAGAACAAAAAAGGAAGCATATGTCAGGGACAGGAATCTGGGATCGCGCAAGTCCCTCGAGGAGTATAGGGGGATGTAGGACAACACTTACGAAGGAAATTAGGAGGGCAAAAAGGGGCCATGAGATTTCCCTGGCAGATAAGATAAAGGAGAATCCTAAAAGATTCTATAAGTATATTAAGAGTAAAAGGGTAGCTAGGGACAGAGTAGGTCCCCTTAAGGATCAGTGTGACAATCTGTGTGGAGCCACGGGAAATGGGGCGAGGTCTTAAATGAATATTTCTCATCCGTATTTACCATGGAGGTGGTCATGGAAGCTATTGAGTTCAAGGGAGGGAACAGCGATATCCTGGAGCATATCAACATTACAAAGAAGGGGGCGTTGGAGATTTTGAAGCACATTAAAGGTGGATAAATCCCCAGGGCCTGACCAGGTGTATCTTAGGATGCTATGGGAAGCAAGGGAGGAGATTGCTGGGGCCCTGGCAGAGATTTTTGTATCATTGTTAGCCACGGGTGAGGTACCGTACGACTGGAGGATAGCTAATGTTATGCCTTAATATTTAAGAAGGGCAGCAGGGATAAGCCAGGAAACTACTGGCCAGTGAGCCTTACATCAGTGGTGGGAAAGTTATTGGAAGGGATTCTGAAAGACAGGATTTATATGCATCTGGAAAGGCATGGTCTGATTCGGGATAGTCAGCATGGCTTTGTGCTTGGGAAATCATGTCTCACGAATTTCATTGAGTTTTTCGAGGAGGTGACCAAGAGGATTGATGAGGGCAGGGCGATGGACGTTGTCTACCTGGACTTTGCAAGGCTGGTCGAGAAGGTTCAAACACATGGGATCCAGGGTGAGCTAGCAAATTGGATACAAAATTGGCTTGGTGATAGGAGGCAGAGGGTGGTAGTGGAGGGTTGTTTTTCAGATTGGAGGCCGGTGACCAGTGGTGTGCCACAGGGATTGGTGCTGGGCCCCCTGTTTGTCACATATATTAATGACTTGGATGCGAATGTAGGGAGCATGATTAGTAAGTTTGCAGATGACACCAAAATTGGTGGTATAGTGGACAGTGAAGAAGGTTGTCTAAGGTTACAACAGGATATAGATCAGCTGGGAAAGTGGGCAAGGGATTGGCAAATGGAATTTAACGCAGACAAGTGCGAAGTGATGCATTTTGGGAAGTTAAACCAGGGCAGGACATATACAGTAAATGGCAGGGCCCTGGGGAGTGTTGTTGAACAGAGAGACCTTGGGGTGCAAGTACATAGTTCCCTGAAAGTGGCAACACAGGTAGACAGGGTGGTGAAGAAGGCGTATGGCATGCTTGCCTTCATCGGCCGAGGCACTGGGTACAAGAGTTGGGACGTCATGTTACAGTTGTACATAACGTTGGTTAGGCCGCATTTGGAGTACTGTGTGCAGTTCTGGTCGCCGTACTACAGGAAAGATGTGATTAAGCTAGAGAGGGTGCAGAAAAGATTCACAAGGATGTCGCCTGGTTTGGAGGGCTTGAGTTATAAAGAGAGGTTGGATAGGCTGGGTCTGTTTTCCCTGGAGCGAAGGAGGCTGAGAGGGGACATAATAGAGGTATATAAAATTATGAGAGGCATAGATAGGGTAGATTGCCACAGTCTGTTTCCCATGGTAGGGGTGACTAAAACTAGAGGGCATAGGTTTAAGGTGAGAGGGAGGTGATTTAAAGGGGATCAAAGGGGCAATTTTTTCACACAAAGAATAGTGGATATCTGGAATGAGCTGCCTGAGGTGGTGGTGAAGGCAGGAACAGCAGCAACATTTAAGAGGTATCTGGACAGGTACTTGAATGAGCAAGGCATAGAGGGATATGGAATTAATGCAGGCAGGTGGGATTAGTATAGATTGGCATTATGGTCGGCATGGACGCGGTGGGCCAAAGGGCCTGTTTCTATGCTGTACGACTATGACTCTATAAAGTATCAGAGAAGAATGTCAGAGATTGGAGAAAGCTTACCACACAGCTCATGAAGATGCCAAAGAATAAAAGCGGCAACAGGGGAAAACCTAGCAAGTGACTGCAATTAGGCAATAAATTTACAGAATGGGTCATTGAACATTGCCAGAATAGATACATAAGGCTGAATTTTGTGCCCACAGCAGAGCTCCTAGCCCGGGCTGAAAAGGTGGGGAAAATCCCACTTCAGCCATCTGAGCATGAGCTGCTTCAGTATCTGAGACACTGCGAATGGGACTCAGTCAACCCTCAGTGAACATCCCCACTTCTGACCTAATGATGAAGGGAAGGTGATTGAAGAAGCAGCTGAAGATGGCTGGGCCTAGGAACTCCTGCAGTGATGTCCTGGAACTGAAATAATGGACTTTCAACTGCCACAACCATCTTCCTTTGTGCCAAGTATGACTTTGGTCAGTGGAGAATTTTCCCCCTCATTCCCATTGACTTTGAATTTTACTAGGGTTCCTTGGTGCCACACGTGATCAAATGCCGTCTTAATGAGACAGTCACTCTCATTTCTCCTCTGGAACTCAGCTCTTTTGTCCATTTTGGACCAACGTTGTAATGAAGTCTGAAGCCAAGTGGTCCTGGCAGAACCCAAACTGAGTATCAGTGAGCAGGTTATTGGTGAATAAGTGCCGCTTGATAGCACTGTCAACGACACCTTCCATCACTTTGCTGACGATTGAGAGTAGACTGATGGGACAGCAATTGGCTTTTTGTGGACAGGACATACCTGGGTAATTTTCCACTTTGTTGGATAAATGCCAGTGTTGTAGCTGTATTGGAACAGCTTGGCTAGAGGTGCAATTTTTTCTGGAGCATAAGTCTTCAGTACTACAGCCAGGATGTTGTTAGGGCTCAAATCTTTTTCCATATCCAGTGCACTTAGCCATTTCCTGATATAAAGGGAAGTGACACAGAACACAAAAGTCCGCGTGTATCAAACCTGTGTCCTCAGTACTTTGCTCTACGGCAGTGAACCTGGACAACGTATGTCAGCCAAAAGCGACGTCTCAATTCATTCCATCTTCGCTGCCTCCAGAGAATCCTTGGCATCAGGTGGCATGACCGAATCTCCAACACAGAAGTCCTCGAGGCGGCCAACATCCCCAGCTTATACACACTACTGAGTCAGCGGCGCTTGAGATGGCTTGGCCATGTGAGCCGCATGCAAGATGACAGGATCCCCAAGGCCACATTGTACAGTGAGCTCGCCACTGGTATCAGACCCACCGGCCGTCCATGTCTCCGCTTTAAAGACATCTGCAAACGCGACATGAAGTCCTGTGACATTGATCACAAGTCGTGGGAGTCAGTTGCCAGCCAGAGCTGGCGGGCAGCCATAAAGGCGGGGCTAAAGTGTGGCGAGTCGAAGAGACTTAGTAGTTGGCAGGAAAAAAGACAGAAGTGCAAGGAGAGAGCCAACTGTGTAACAGCCCCGACAACCAATTTTATCTGCAGCACCTGTGGAAGAGTCTGTCACTCTAGTATTGGCCTTTATAGTCACTCCAGGCGCTGCTCCACAACCACTGACCACCTGCAGGCGCTTACCCATTGTCTCCCGAGACAAGGAGGCCAAAGAAGAAGAATTGAATTAGGCTGAAGACTGGAATCGATTATGTTGGGGACCTTGGAAGAGGCTGAGATGGATCATTCGCTCAGTACTTCTGGGTGAAGATGGTTTATGAAGGCTTCAGCCTTGTCTTTTGTACATATATGCATGGTTCCACCATTGTTGAGGGTGGAGATGTTCACGGAGCCACCTACTCCTGTTAGGTGTTAAATTGTCCACCACTATTCACGACTGGAGCTTTGATTTGTTAGTTGTGGGATTGCTTTGCTCTCTATATGACGTGCAGCTTCCACTGTTTAGCATGCATGTACTTCAGTGTTGTAGCTTCACCAGGTTGGCACCTCATTTTCAGGTATGCATGGCGCTGCTCCTGACATTCTCTTCTACACTCCTCATTGAATCACGGGTGGTTGCTGGTTTGGTGGTAAAGGTACAGTAAGGGATATGGCAGGCCAAGAAGTTACAAATTGTGGTGGAATACAATTCTGCTCTTGATGATGGCCCACGGTGCCTCTTAGATGCCCGGTTCTAAGGAGGCAGGTTGGCACTTTAAGTACGGTAATGAGGCTGCAAGTCTCATTGTTATTTAGTTTTTCAATTTTAACTCTGGTTGGCCGGGTTTCCTGAGACTCAGGAAACTAGGGAAGTCGAGAGGGTTTTAAGCTGAATAGTGGGGGCAAGGGATCAAATTTGGGAAGATATGGGAAATGATAAACAAACAGGAAGGGACAGTGATTACAAATCTAAGAGTAAATCAACAGATAAGGCTAGAGGTTTCAAAAATAATAAGAAGGACAAAACTAAAACGCTCTGTATCTGAATGCATGTAGCATTCAAAACAAAACAGATGAACTGAGAGCGCAAATAGAAATAAATAAGTACGATCGGATAGCCATTACAGAGACATGGCTACAGGAATGACATGGATTGGGACCTGAATATTGAAGGGTACATGACATTTAGTAAGGACAGGAAACTAGGAAAAGGTGGAGGTGTAGCTCTGTTAATTAATGATGGTATTAGCACAATAGGGAGGGATGATACAAGTTCAGGAGACCAGGATGTAGATGCAGTTTGGGTAGAGATGAGAAATGATAAAGGCATGAAGTCACTTGTGCGAGTGGTGTACAGGCCACCTAACATTAACCACACTGTAGGACGGGGTATAAAGAAAGAAATAATGGCAGCTTGTCAGAAAGGTACACTGATAATTATGGGGGATTTTAACCTACATATAGACTGGAAAAATCAGATGGGCAGAGGTAGCCGAGATGAGGAATACATAGAATGTTTTCAGGATAATTTCTTGGAACAATACGTTCTGGAGCTAGAGAGCAGGCTATACTAGACCTGGAATTGTGCAAGGAGATAGGGTTAATTAATGACCTCATAGTTAAGGCACCCCGAGGTAGAAGCGATCATAATATGATTGAATTTTACATTCAGTTTGAGGGAGAGAAGAGTGGGTCCAAGACTAGTATTTTAAACTTAAAAAGGCTACAAGAACAAAGAAAATTACAGCACAGGAACAGGCCCTTCAGCCCTCCAAGCCTGCGCCGATCCAGATCCTCTATCTAAACCTGTCGCCTATTTTCTAAGGGTCTGTATCTCTTTGCTTCCTGCCCATTCATGTATCTGTCTAGATACATCTTAAAAGACGCTATCGTGCCCGCGTCTACCACCTCCGCTGGCAACGCGTTTCAGGCACCCACCACCCTCTGCGTAAAGAACTTTCCACGCATATCCCCCCTAAACTTTTCCCCTCTCACTTTGAACTCGTGACCCCTAGTAATTGAATCCCCCACTCTGGGAAAAAGCTTCTTGCTATCCACCCTGTCTATACCTCTCATGATTTTGTACACCTCAATCAGGTCCCCCCTCAACCTCCGTCTTTCTAATGAAGATAATCCTAATCTACTCAACCTCTCTTCATAGCTAGCGCCCTCCATACCAGGCAACATCCTGGTGAACCTCCTCTGCACCCTCTCCAAAGCATCTACATCCTTTTGGTAATGTGGCGACCAGAACTGCACGTAGTATTCCAAATGTGGCCGAACCAAAGTATTATACAACTGTAACATGACCTGCCAACTCTTGTATTCAATACCCCGTCCGATGAAGGAAAGCATGCCGTATGCCTTCTTGACCACTCTATTAACCTGTGTTGCCACCTTCAGGGAACAATGGACCTGAACACCCAAATCTCTCTGTACATCAATTTTCCCCAGGTCAGAGGCTAGGAATCCTGCAGCGAGTAACTCACCCTCCTGACTCCCCAATGCCTGTCCACCATCTACAAGGCACAAGTCAGAAGTGTGATGGAATACTCTCCACTTGCCTGGATGGGTGCAGCTCCAACAACACTCAAGAAGCTCAACACCATCCAGGACAAAGCAGCCTGCTTGATTGGCACCCCATCCACAAACATTCACTCCCTCCACCCCACGCACAGTGGCAATAGTGTGTACCATCTATAAGATGCACTGCAGCAACGCACCAAGGCTCCTTAAACAGCACCTTCCAAACCGGCGACCTCTACCAACTAGAAGAACAAGGGCAGCAAATGCACACAAGACCACCACCTGCAAGTTCCCCTCCAAGTCCTTGGAACTATATCGCCGTTCCTTCACTGTCACTGCGTCAAAATCCTGGAACTCCCTTCCTAACAGCACTGTGGATATACCTACCTCAGATGGACTGCAGCGGTTCACGAAGGCAGCTCACCACCACCTTCTCAAGGGCAATTAGAGATGGGCAATAAATGATGGCCTAGCAGCGACGCCCACATCCCATGAATGAATTAAAAAAAAGGGCAATTATGGGGACATGAAAACAGAGCTAGCTAAAGTGAACAGGCAAATCAGGTTAAGGGATATGTCAATAGAGATGCAGTGGCAAACATTTAAAGAGGATATTTCAGAATACACAGAATAGATACATTTCAACAAGATGGAAAAATTTCATGGGTGGGACCTGCCATCTATGGTTAACTAAAACAGTTAAAGATAGTATCAAACTTAAACAAAAAGCCTATAATTGTGCAAAGATGGGAGGCAGGTCAGAAGATTGCACAGAATATAAAAAACAGCAACGAATGACTAAAAGATTGATCAGGAAGGTAAAATTAGAGTACGAGAGAAAGCTAGCTGGAAATATAAAGACAGATAGTAAGAGTTTCTATAGATTTTTTTTTTTAAAAGAGTTAACAAAGTGAGCGTTGGTCCTATAGAAAGTGAGTCTGGGGAATTAATAATAGATAATAAGGAGATGACAGATGAATTGAATAGATATTTTGCATCGGTCTCCACTATTAAGGATATAAGTAACATCCCAGTATTAGCCGCAAGTCAAGAAATGGAAGGGAGGGAGGAAGTCAAGAAAATTACAATCACCAGGAAAGTGGTACTGAACAAATTGTTGGAGCTGTGGGCTGACAAGTCCCCGATCCTTATAGACTTCATCCCAGGGTGGAAAAAGAAGTGGCTAGTGAGATAGTTGATGCGTTAGTTTTAATTTTCCAAAATTCCCTAGATTCAGGGAAGGTTCCTTCAGATTGGAAAATAGCGAATGTAACTCCTTTATTCAAAAAGGGAGGGAGACAGAAAACAGGAAACTACAGGCCAGTTAGCTTAACATCTGTCATAGGGAAAATGTTAGAAGGTTTTCTTAAAGATGTTATAGCACGGATTTAGAAAAATTCAAGGTAATCAGGCAGAGTCAACATGGATTTGTGAAAGGGATATCATGTTTAACCAATTTATTGGAGTTCTTTGAGGGAATTACATATGCTGTGGATAAAGAGGACAGCATTTATATTATACTTATAAATTATTGTATTCTATTGTACAATATTGTACTTAGATGTATTGTACTTCGATTTCCATAAAGCATTTGATAAGGTGCCACATCAAAGATTATTGCAGAAAATAAAAGCTCATGGTGTGGGGGGTAACATATTGGCATGGATATAAGATTGGTTAGCCTACAGGAAACAGAGAGTAGGCACAAATGGGTCATTTTCTGGTTGACAAGATGTAATGAGTGGTGTGCCACAAGGATCTGTGTTGGGCCCTAAAATGTTTACAATTTATATAAATGGCTTAGAGGAAGGGACCGAAAGTATGGTTGCTAAATTTGCTGATGACACACAGATAGGTAGGAAAGTAACTTGTGAAGAGGACATAAGGAGGCTACAAAGGGATATAGACAGGTTAAGTGAGTGGGCAAAGATCTGGCAAATGGAGTATAATGTGGGAAAGTGGGAAATTGTCCACTTTGGCAGGGAGAATAAAAAAGCATATTATCTAAATGGTGAGAGATTGCAGAGCTCTGAGATGCAGAGGGATCTGGGTGTCCTAGTGCATGAATCACAAAAGGTTAGTATACAGGTACAACACGTAATTAGGAAAGCTAATAGAATGTTATCATTTATTGCGAGGGGAATTGAATACAAAAGTAGGGAGGTTATGCTTCAGTTATACAGGGCATTGGTGAGACCACATCTGGAGTACTGTGTACAGTACTGCTCTCCTTATTTAAGGAAGGATGTAAATGCATTGGAGACAGTACAGAGAAGGTTTACTAGACTAATACCTGGAATGGGCGGGCTGTCTTATGAGGAAAGATTGGACAGGCTAGGCTTATATCTGCTGAAATTTTAGAAGAGTAAGAGGCGACTTGATTGAAGCATGTAAGATCCTGAGTGGTCTGGACAGGGTGGATGTGGAAAGGATGTTTCCCCTTGTGGGAGAATCTAGAACACAGGGTCACTGTTTAAAAATAAGGAGTTGCCCAGTTAAGACAGAGATGAGGAGAATTTTTTTCTCAGAGGGTTCTAAGTCTTTGGAATTCTCTTCCTCAAAAGGCGGTGGAAGCAGAGTCTTTGAATATTTTTAAGGCAGAGGTAGATAGATTTTTGAAAAGCAAGGGGGTTGGAGATTATTGGGGGTAAGTGGAAATGTGGATTAAATCAGTTCAGCCATGAACTTACTTAATGGTGGAGCAGGCTCCAAGGGCCGAGTGGCCTACTCCTGCTCCCAATTGGTAAGTTTGTATGTTCGAAACCAGGCAGCTTTACGCTTACCACCTGGATTCAGTGTGCCTGCCTGAGCAACCCCTGAGAACCACCCTCCCTCCCTCATCAGGCCTGCGAACTTCCCCCTCGCCCCCAGGCCTCTGACATTCCCCCACAAAGCTGCCAATCTCCACCCTAGGCCTCAAACCACACCCCTCTTACAGGCCTCTGATTTCCATTCCCCTCCCCCAAGTCCAAAGGACTCCGTTCCCCTTCCCAAGCCTCTCACCTCTGACCCCCCTCTCCACCCATTGGACCCCAGGATTGGCAGCTGCCTTGAGAGCAAACCCTCAACCCCAATCGAACCCCCACTCAAGATCGATTCCACCCCCACCTGCACCCAGATTGACCTGCACCCCCTGCTCCACAGGATGAGGGGCAATCCAACTTCCTGATTCCCCACACCTTTCCAGAAACCCCAGCTCTTGCTAGGCCAAGAAAATAAAGCTCGAAACCTTTGCATCCTTCTCACAGGTTACCTCCCCACCTAGCTTTCTATCAGCAGCAAATTTGGATAGATTACACTCGGCCCCTTCATCTAAATCATTAATATAGATTATAAACAGCCGACACCCCAGCACTGATCTCTGTGCCAGCCCACTAGTAACAGCCTGCCAACCTAAAAATGTCCGGTTTATTCCTGCTCTCTATTTTCTGTCCATTAACCAATTCTCTATCCATTAACCAATCCTCAATTTATGTGGAGATATTGCCTCAACCCCAAGAGCCCTTGTCTTGTGCAACAACCTGGTGTGTGGCACTTTATTGAATGCCTTTTGAAAATCCTAATCTATTGCATCCACTGGTTCCCTTTATCTAACCTAGTTGCATTCTCAAAAAACTCTAATTAGATTTGTCAAACACGATTTTCCTTTCATAAAACTATGTGCACTCTCCCTAATTATGCTATGATTTTCTAAGTGCCCTATTAGCACTTCCTTAATGATAGATTCCAGAATTTTACAATGACCGATATCAGGTTAACTAGCATACTGGTCCTCAGGGAGTAAACCAACTATAAAATCGAGAAAAGTGTTAGGAACAGGTAGTTTTTTTTCTCTAAACAAATTTCTCTGTTTTTCCAACCACCTGTCTGTAAACAGATTAGTGACCGAGTTTTTCTATCCCTTAAACCCTGATAATAATTGACTGCAACAACAACGCGGTTGTTAAAGTTAAATCAAAGAATTAGGGTTTATTAACATAGCACCTTCCAAACCCGTGACCTCTACCACCTAGAAGGACAAGAGCAACAGATGCATGGGAACACCACCACCTGCAAGTTCCCCTCCAAGCCACACACCATCCTGACTTGGAACTATATCACTGTCATGGGCCAAAATCCTGGAACTCCCTTCCTAACAGCACTGTTGTTGTGCCTACACCCCAAGGACTGCAGTGGTTCCAGAAAGCAGCTCACCGCCACCTTCTCAAGGACAATTAGGGATGGGCAATAAATGCTGGCCTAGCCCACATCCCGTGAACGAATAAAATAACACACAAACTCAGGAAGGGGGAGAATTAACTTCTCAACACACACTTACAAACATACAAGGAAAGGTTAAAGCCATAAAAAGGCAAGAACATTTACTAAATAGAACTAAAAATTAACATGAATTTCAGTCGAACCTAGCGTCCACGTTTAATTATCAAAACATCCAAACAAACTGGAGATCACTGACTGGAAATGCTGAATGGGGGAGGAACTGTTGGAAAAACCTCTTCTCTTGCAAATTTCTTCTTCTTTGCACTCTCTAAGGTAAATGGAGGTAGCTTAATTTGCTGAAGTCACCTTTTTCTTAGACCAGAGAAGTGGGTGTGGAGGTTGAGGCGACGGAAGAGCTCCCTCCTTATGCCATATTTCTATAATAGCTATGATATCATACTGCCATGTGTCTATCTGTGCCCTCAGCTCATCTGCTTTAATTGCTATACTCCTTGCATTGCAATAGATACCCTTGAGCACTGCCAAACTTTTTTTTCTAACCTTTGTTTCCTCTGTTCCAGACTCATCCATTAATTTTCTGCCTTCCATTTTCATTTCTGGTTTTGTCCCAACTGAGTCTCCCCTCAGGTCCCCATCCTCCTGCCAAACCAGTTTAAACCCTCCCCAACAGCACTAGCAAAAAGCCCCGCAAGGAACTCAGTCCCGGCTCTGTTCATGTGCAACCCGTCCGGCCTGTACAGGCTCCGTCTCCCCTAGAGCTGGTCCCAGTGTCCCAAGAATCTAAAGCCCTCCCTCCAGCACCATCTTTCCAGCCACGCATTCATCTGTCTTATTCTTCTATTCCTGTGCTCACTTGCACGTGGCACTGAGGGTAATCTGGAGATTACTACTTTTGAGGTCCTGCTTGCTAATTTCTTACCTAGCTCCCGAAATTTTGACTGCAGGACCATATCCGTCTTTCTGCCTATGTCATTCATACCAATATGTACCCTCCCCCTTCAGGATGCTCTGCAGCCACTTAGTGATATTCTTGACCCTGGCACCAGGGAAGCATCCTAGATTCACATCTGCGGCCACAGAAATGCCTGTTTGTTCCCCTGACTATTGAATCACCTATCACTATGGCTCTTCCAGTCTTCCCTGTAGCCCACTGTGCAGCTCAGCCACCCATGGTGCATGGATTTGGCTCAGGCTGCACTCCACAGGTGAACCATAACTCTCATCGGTATTCAGAACTGAATACCTTTTGGAGAGTGAGATGCACTCAGGAGTCTCCTGCACTACCTGCCTGTTTCTTTTTGACTGCCTGGCAGTCACCCATTCCCTCTCTTCCTGCATACTCTTAAGCTATGGGGTGACCACATCTATAAATGTGCTATCCACGTAGCTTTCATCCTCACGAATGCATTGCAGTGTCCCCAGCTGCTGCTCAAGTTCCAATACCCAGAGCTCAAGCTGCTGCAATTGACGATACTTCCTGCACAAACGGTTCTCCAGGATACGGAAAGCATCCTGGAACTGCCACATAGCAAAAGGAGGTGCACTCTCGAGGTTGAAGCAACCCTGCCATTCTTTTATTTATTAGTTGACCCTTTACTACTGCAAACAAAAGAAACCTTACTAATACTACAACACCTTAGAACTATTAAGAAAACCTTACGAGTACTGATAAATCCTACTAATCATCAATACAGTTCACTAATTAAAATAAACCTTACTCAAAAAAGATAATACTCACCAGCTACTCACTTATTCCTTATTGTTCATACTTAATTAAATTTTTTAGTCTGCCAGTTGTTAAGACGCTATAATCTAGCTATTTACACACACACCCTAACAGTAGTTACTCACCAACCAATCACCTTACAGCTTTCCTGTGATGTCACTGTGCACTTGTTTCCAAACTCAGGTGCGCTTGGACTTCTGTCTGCTGCTCTCCCAGAAGGCAAGTGCTCTAGGCCACGATCCTTGGCCTTTATTTAACTGCTCCTTGCTCCATGTTCCTCTCACAGGTCCGTTCCTGTCCGCTGCTCTCCCGGAAGGTAGAAGGTAGAAGACACAAAAAGCATCCCAAGAAGAGTAGAAAATCAGAAGGCAAAAGGAAAGGAGGAACTTAAAACAATTACTAGAGAAAAGGTAATGGGAATACTAATGGAACTAAAAGCCTGACAAGTCCCCTTGACCTGATGGCCTACATCCGAGAGTCTTAAAGGAAAGGGATGCAGAGATAATGGATTCATTGGTTGTAATGTTCCAAAAATCCCTCAATTCTGGAAATGGCCTAGCACATTGGAAAACCGCAAACGTAACACCTCTGTTCAAGAAAGGTGGGAGGCTGAAAGCAGGAAACTATAGGCCAGTTAGCCTAATGTCTGTCGTTGGGAAAATGCGAGAATCCACTATTAAAGAGGTAGTAGCAGGAAATGGAGGGGGCATGGCAGGGAGGTGACATCAAGACAGCATTTGACTGAGTATGGCATCAAGGAGCCCTAGCAAAACTGAAGTCAATTGGAATCAGGGGGAAAACTCTGCTGGCTGGAGTCATACCTAGCACAAAGGAAGATGGTTGTGGTTGTTGGAGGTCAATCATCTCAGTCCCAGGACATCACTGCAGGAGTTCCTCAGAGTAGTGTGCTAGGCCCAACCATCTTCAGCTACTTCATCAATGACCTTCCCTCCATCATAAGGTCAAAAGTGAGAATGTTTGCTGATGATTGCACAATATTCAGCACCATTCACAACTCTTCAGATACTGAAGCAGTCCATGTAGAAATGCAGCAAGGCCTGGACAATATCCAGGCTTGGGCTGATAAGTGGCAAGTAACATTTGCACCACACAACTGCCAGGCAATGACCATCTCAAACAAGAGAGAATCCAACTACCTCCCCTTGATGTTCAATGGCATTACCATCGCTGAATCCCCCACTATCAACATCCAGGGGGTTATCATTGACAAGAAACTGAACTGGAGTAGCCATATAAATACCGTAGCTACATGAGCAGGTCAGCTCTTCTGCAGCAAGTAACTACTTCCTGTCTCCCCAATGTCTGTCCACCATCTACAGGTCACATCAGGAGTGTGATGGAATACTCTCCACTTGCCTGGATGGGTGCAGCTCCAACAACACTCAAGAAGTTTGACACCATCCAGAACAATGCAGCCGGCTTGATTGGCACCCCATCCACCACCTTCAACATTCAGTCCCTTCACCGCCGATGCACAGTGGCAGCAGTGTGTACCATCTACAAGATGCACTGCAGCAACGCACCAAGGCTCCTTCGACAGCACCTTCCAAACCTGCGACCTCTACCAACTAGAAGAACAAGGGCAGCAAATGCACGGGAAGACCACCACCTGCAAGTTCCCCTCCAAGTCACACACCATCCTTGGAACTATATCGCCGTTCCTTCACTGTCACTGCGTCAAAATCCTGGAACACCCTTCCTAACACTGCAAGTGTACCTACATCCCAAGGACTGCAGCGGTTCAAGAAGGCAGCTCACCACCACCTTCTCAAGGGCAATTAGGGATGGGCAATAAATGCTGGCCTAATCAGCGATGCCCACATCCCACGAGCGAATAAAAAAAACAAACTAGAAAATCACAATACAATCGGGCAGAGTAAACATGGTTTTGTGAAAGGGAAATCTTGTTTGACTAATTTATTAGAGTTCTTTGAGGATGTAACAACAGGGTAGATAAAAGGGAAGCAGTAGGTGTAGTGTACTGGATTTCCAAAAGGCATTTGATAAGGTGCCACACAAGGTTATTACACAAGAGTTCATGGTGTTGGGGGTAATATACTAGCATGGCGAGGGGATTGGCTATTTTCAGGATGGCAAACTGTAACTAATGGAGTGCCACAGGGATCAGTGCTGGGGCCTCAACTATTTACAATTTATATTTATGGCTTAGACGAAGGGACCAACTGCATTGTAGCCAAATTTTTGACAATATGAAGATAGGTAGGAAAGCTAGTTGTGAGGAGGATACAAAGTCTGCAAAGGGATATAGATAGATTTAGTGAGCGTGCAGAAATTTGGCAGATGGAATATAATGTGGGAAAATGTGAGGTTCTCCACTTTGGCAAGATGAATAGAAAAGCAGAATATTATTTAAATGGAGAGAGACTGCAGAATGCTGTGATACAGAGGGACCTAGGTGTCCTTGTACATGAATCACAAAATGTTAGCATGCAGGTACAGCAAGTAATTAGGAAGGCAAATGAAATGTTGGCCTTTATTGCAAGGGGGATGGAGTAGAAAAGTAGGGAAGTCTTGCTACACCTGTACAGGACAATGGTGAGATTGCACCTAGAGTACAGTGTGTAATTTTAGTCACCTTATTTAAAGGAGGGACATACTTGCATTGGAAGCAGTACAGAGAAGGTTCACTAGGCTGATTCCTGGGATGAGGGGTTTGTCTTAAGAGGAATGTTTGAGCAGGTTGGGCCTATACCCATTGGAGTTTAGGAGATTGAGAGGTGATCACATTGAAATGTATAAGATTCTGAGGGGGCTTGACAGGGTAGATGTTGAGAAGAGGTTTCCCCTCATGGAGGAATCTAGAACTAGGGGGCACAGTTTCAAATTAAGGGGGTCTTCCATTTAATATGGAGATGAGGAGGAAATTCTTCTCTGAGGGTCTCTTCCCCAGCGAGCAGTGGAGGGTGAGTCACTGAATATATTCAAAGCTGAGTTGGACAGATTTTTGATTGACAAGGACGTAAAGGGTTATAGGGACAGACAGGAAAGTGGAGTTCAGGCCACAATCAGATCAGCCATGAGCTTATTGAATGGCAGAGCAGGCTTGAGAGGTCGAATGGCCTACTCCTGCTCCTACTTCTTATGTTCTTATTTTTATTCCCCTTGTCCAGTCTCTTCCCACCAAAATCCATGACTCTTCCAATGCCCTCAGTCACTTCAACAATTTTCAGTTTCCTGGCCCTCACGGTCTCCTCCTCACCATGGACATCCAATCTCTCTACACCTCCATCCCCCACTAGGATGGTCTGATGGCTCTCTGCTTTTTTTCTTGAACGGAGGCCCAACCAGTTCCCATCCACTACCACCCTCCTCTGCCTGGCTGAACTTGTTCTCACATTGAATAACTTTTCTTTCAACTCCACTCACTTTCTCCAAATAAAAGGTGTTGCTATGGGTACCTGCATGGGTCCTAGTTATGTCTGCCTTTTTGTGGGCTGTGTGAAACATTCCTTGTTCCAGTCCTACTCAGCACCCCCCTCCCTCGCCTCTTCTTTCGGTACATTGATGACTGTATCTGTGCCACTTCCTGCTCTCGCCCTGAACTGGAAAATTTCTTTGACTTTGTTTCCAATTTCCATCCTTGTCTCACCTTCACATGGTCCATCTCTGACTCTACCCTTCCCTTCCTTGACTTCTGTCTCCATTTCTGGGGATAGGCGATCAACCAACATTCACTATAAGCCCACAGACTCCCACAGCTACCTGGACTACACTTCCTCACACCCCACTTCCTGCAAGGACTTGATTCCATTCTCCCAGTTTCTCCAGCTCTGTCGCATCTTTTCAGACGATGCAACCTTCTATACCAGCGCTTTTGATATGTCTTCCTTTTGCCTCAACCAAGGAATTCCACCCCTCTCCCCCTACTATGGTTGACAGGCCCTCAACTGTGTCCAATCTATTTCACGCACTTCTGCTCTTATCCCCTCCCTCTCAGAACCATGATAGCTTTCCCCTTGTCCTCATCTTCCACCCACCAGCCTCCGTATTCAACGGATCATCTTTTACCATTTCTGCAACCTCCAGCGTGATGCCATTACCAAACACATCTCCACGCCCCTGTCAGCATTCCAAAGGAAACGTTCTCTCCGCGACACCCTGGCCCACTCTTCAGTCACCCCCAATACCTCCCCTCTTTCCCATGGCACCTTCAAGAGCAAGAGATGCAACACCTGCCCTTTTACCTCCTCCCTTCTCACCAGCCAGGACCCCAAACACTCCTTCCAGGTGAAGTAGCGATTTACATTGTACTTTCAATTTAGTACACTGTATTCACTGCTCACAATGTGGTCTCCCCTACACTGGGGGGACTAAACGCAGATTGGGCGATCACTTTGCGAAACACCTCCGTTCAGTCTGCAAGTGTGACCACAAGTTTCCTGTCACTTGTCATTTCAATTCTCCACTTTGCTCCCACTCTGACCTTTCTGTCCTTGGCCTGCTACAGTGTCCCAATGAAGGTCAACACAACCTGGAGGAACAGCACCTCATCTTTCAACTGGGTACTTTACAGCCTTCCAGACTCAACATTGAGTTCAATAATTTTAGATCACAACTTCTAACCCTTTTTCTCATTTTACCTATTTTTTTTGCTTGTTCTTTTCTTTCTCCCCCGCCCCTTGTTTCTTTCTTAATCCCTATACTTTGTGTTCTGATGGCTGCTATCCTGCCATTTACGCCTCATCCAGACACATCTTTTGTTTCTTCATAGAATCATTTATGGCACCGAAGGAGGCCATTTGGCCCAGAGTTCATGCCAGCTCTCCACAGAGCTATCCAGTCAGTCCCACTCTCCCGCTCGATCCCCGTAGCCCTGCAGGTTTAGTTCCTCCAAGTGGCCATTCAATTTCCTTTCGAAGTCATTGATTGTCTCCGCTTCCACCATCCTCATGGGCAGCAAGTTCCAGGTCAGTACCACCCATTACCACTCCCCTTGGCTTTGTACCATGAAACCTTTTGTCATTTAATGTCTCCTGCCCTCCGCCCCATCATAGACCTTCTCTTTCATTCTTTTTCCAACCCCACCCCCCCCATCCCCCCTTTCACTTGCTCATAACCTATTACATTTCTAACTTTTGCCAGTTCTGATGAAAGGTCACAGACTTGAAATGTTAACTGTTTTTCTCTCCACAGTTGCTGCCAGACCTATTGAGTATTTCCAGCATTTTCTGTTTCGTATCATTCTAACTTAGATCAGCTACCAAAAGTTACTGTCCAGTAACTGGTACTGGTCCTGTAAGTTTTTACTTCTCTCTGTAAATGTGATTGTCTAAGTTAAAAAGTGGTAGATTCCCAAATAGTTGAAGTCAAACGACTGTTTAGTCTGCTATAACAATTGCAAACTAACCTATAATTTCAAAAAGATTTCCTGGTGAAATGTTGGATTCTGAGTCTGGATCAAACTATTGCGATGATAATGGGTTTAGGCAGTCACCACCCAGTTTCATAGCACCCATACATTACACAAACTTGCCCCGAATGTCACATTATCTCAGAGACCATACGGATAATTGATGAGGGAAACAGAAAGGTCACAATGCTATATCAGACGGCATTCTTCAGGCATGTTATTGAGACAAAGCGAGAAGCTTTACTCCACTTGTAACAAATACAACATCTTGCCTGTAAATGTTGGATTCCGATGGCATGAAATAAAACAAAATTCCACTCCATAGAAATGGCATCCCATACATGTGCGGAAAATCCTTCATACAGGAACATAAGCAAAACCGTAGCACATTTGTGCAGTAAAACATCAGTCAAACAGACCGGTGACACATTTTCTACGCATCTACCTATTGGTTTATTTTTCTTAGCTGTTCCAAATCACAGAAGCAGCTGCAACAGTGGCCCAGGTTGTACAACCCTGAAATGGTGTATTCATATTTTGAAGGTCAATTGTTGAATCCAACAAACTAATGCTCATATGATTGTTTTTTAGCCTTCTGTAGGTAAATTGAAATTTCCAAGAGGTTGTAAAATTCCTTAAACTGAAAATTACTACACATGGTTGCAACAATGGAATATATTTCAGACCAAAATAAAATTCATTTCAGTAGTGAATAATAAGAAAAATTGATGATGCAAGTCAGGTGAATTCTTAAAGGGAGAACCAGGCCATATACAATAAGTTGAGAGGGGAGGTGAAAAGGAAAATAAGACTGGCAAAGAGAGAATATGAAAATAAAATGGCAAACGTAAAATGGAACCCAAAAATCTTCTATCGGCATGTAAATAGTAAGCTGGCAGCAAGAGGTGGATTGGAGCCTATTAGGGACAAAGAGGGTAATAGATGCTTAGAGGCGCAGGGCAAGGCTAATATACTTAATGAGTGCCTTGTATCAGTGTTCAATAAGGAAGTGTAATCTAACAAAATATCAGGGGAAGCAGAGAGGCTAGAGGCAATGGTTAGGGTAAAAATTGAGGGTGGGGGGCGGAGAAATGTACTAGAAAGGCTGACCATGCTTAGGGTAGATAAATCACCTAGTCCGGACAGCTTGCATCTCAGGTTGCTAAAGGAACTGGGGGTGGAGATAGCAGAAGGGCTTGCAATAATCTACCAATCTTCCTTGGATACGGGGAGGTGCCAGAGGATTAGAGAGTGACAAATGTGACACCCTTATTCAAGAAAGGGTGTAAGGCCAGTCCTAACAATTACAGGCCAGTTAGTTTAATATCAGTGGTGGATAAGGTTTGGGAAACAAAAATTAGAGAAGAAATCAACAGACACTTAGCGAGGTTTGAGCTAATTAAGGATGGCCACCATGGATTTGTAAAAGACAGCTCATTCTTGACTAATCTAAGAATTTTTTTGATGAGGTAACAGAGAAGATTGATGAGGGGCATGCAGTGAATGTTGTTTACATGGAAATTAGGAAGGCATTTGATAAGGTACCACATAAAAGGCTGGTTGACAAAATTGAGGCTCATGGAATAGGAGGGTATTTATCCAATTGGATAAAAAATTGGCTTGAGGACAGAAAACAGCGAGTTGTAGTAAATGGTTGTTTTTCATACTCGAGGACCACTGTTTTTTTGCTATATGTAAATGACTAGGATCTTGGAATACAGAGTAGAATCTCAAAATTTGCCGATGATACCAAACTTAGAGGTGTGTCCAACAGTGAGGATGATATGAATCGCCTGCATCAGGACATAGATAGGCTATCAGAATGGGCAGGCAGGTGACAGATGCAATTTAATGCTGACAAGCGTGAGGTGAGGCATTTTGGCAGAAGGAATGGGGGAGGCAATATATACATAATGGCACAGTTCTAGAGTGCGCAGGAACAGAGGGACCTGGGGCTGCAAGTGCATCGATCTTTGAAGGTGGCAGGACATATTGAGAGAGTGGCTAGTAAAGCATATGGGACCTTGGGCTTCACAACTAGAGGCATTGAGTATGAAAGCAGGGAAGTTATGCTGAACCTTTATAAAGCTCTGGTTAGGCCCCAACTGGAGTATTGCATCCAGTTCTGGTCACCACACTTTAGGAAGAATGTGAAGGCCTTGAGAGGGTGCAGAGGAGATTTACCAGAATGGTTCCAGGGATGAGGGACTTCAGCTACAGGGTTAGGCTGGAGAAGCTGAGGTTGATCTCTTTGGAACAAAGGACGTTGAGGGGAGATTTGATAGAGGTGCATGAGATTATGACAAGTTTAGATAAGGTAGTCAAGGAAAAACCATTCCCATTAACTAATGGTTCAAGGACTAGGACACAGATTGAAGCTTTTGGGCAAGAGATGCAGGGGGAATATGAGGAAGAACTTTTTTTAAACATAGCGAGTGGTAATGACCAGAAACTCACTGCCCCCAAGGGTAGTGGAAGCAGAGACAATAACTTCAGGAGGAAATTGGATGGTCGCCCATTGCACTTCAAAAAGGTGGTGGTGAGGCACCTTCCTGAACTGCTGCAGTCCATGTGGGGTAGGTACACCCACAGTGCTGTTAGGGAGGGAGTTCCAGGATTTTGACCCAGTGACAGTGAAGAAACTATGATATAGTTCCAAGTCAGGATGATGTGAGACTTGGAGAGGAACTTGCAGGTACTGGTATTCCCATGCGTCGGCTGCTCGTCTTTCTAGGTGATAGAGGTCTGGAAGGCGCTGCCAAAGGAGGCTTGGCTGCTTTGTCCTGGATGGTGTCGAGCTTCGAGTGTTGTTGGAGCTGCACTCATCCAGGCAAGTGGAGATTACTCCATCACATTCCTCACTTGTGCTTTTTAAATGGTGGTCAGGCTTTGGGAGTCAGGAAAGGAGTTACTCGCTGCAGAATTTCCAGCCTCTGACTTGCTCTTGTAGCCACACTATTAATGTGGCTGCTCCAGCTAAGTTTCTGGGCAATGGTAGCCCCCAGGATGTCAATGTGGTTTTAGCGATGGTAGTGTCTTTGAACATCAAGGGGAGATGGTTGGATTCTCTCTTGTTTGAGATGGTCATTGCCTGGCACTTGTGAGGCGTGAACGGTATTTGCCTCTTAGCAGCTCAAGCCTGAATGTTGTCCTAGTCTTGCTGCATTTCTACACGGACTGCTTCAGTATCTGAGGAGTTGTGAATGGTGCTGAACATTGTGCAATCATCAGCAAACATCCCACTTCTGACCTTGATTGAAGGAAGGTCATTGCCGAAGATGGTTGGACTTAGGACACTACCTTGAGGAACTTCTGCAGCAATGTCCTGGGGCTGAAATGATTGGCCTCCAACAACCACAATCATCTTCCTTTGTGCCAGGTATAGCTCCAACCAGTGGACAGTTTTCCCCGATTCCTATTGACATCAAATTTTGCTAGGGCTCTTTGACGCCACACTCCATCAAATACTGCCTTGATGTCAGGGGCAGTCGTTCTCACCTCACCTCTGGAATGCAGCTCTTCTGTCCATGTTTGGACCAAGGCTGTAATGAGAGCTAGAACTATGTGGTCCTGGCAGAACCCAAACTGCACATTGCTGAGCAGGTTATTGCTGAGTAAGTATCGCTTGATACCACTGTCAATGACACCTTCTATTACTTTGTTGATGACGGAGAGTAGACTGATAGGGCAGTCATTGGCCAGATTGAATTTATCCTGCTTTTTGTGGACAGGACATTCCTGGACAGTTTTCCACATCGTCAGTTAGATGCCAGTGTTAGACCTGTACTGGAACAGCTTGGCTGGCTGTGTGGCTAGTTCTGGAGCACTGGTCTTCAGTACGACAGCCAGGATGTTGTCAGGGCCCACAGCTTTTGCTGTATCTAGTGTGTTCAGCCACTTCTTGATATCATGTGAAGTGAATTAAATTAGCTGACAAGCGGTGATGCTGGGAGCCTCAGGAGGAGGCAGAAACGGATCACTGACTCGGCAGTTCTGGCTGAAGATGGTCACAAATGCTTCAGCCTTGTTTTTTGCACTGATGTGCTGGGCTCCCAATTCATTGAGAATGGTGATGTTAGTGGAGCCTCCTCCTCCCATTAGTTGTTTAATTATCCACCACCATTCATGACTGGATGTGACAGGACTAGAATCATCCAATACAGAAGACCATTCAGCCCATCCTGCCTATGCCAGCTCTCTGAAAGAGCTACCAGCTATATCTCCTATCTTGGTATCATTTACAAATTTGAACACCACACCCTCTAGGTCTATATGCAAAATTTGGATATATACAAATGTACATAAATGGTCCAAGAACTGAACCCTCAGGGATACCACTACCCAAAAACAACCACTTTGTAAAGCAGCCCTTAACTCCTATTCTCTGTTTTCTCCTAACAATTTTTAATCCTGTATGTTATCCCCTAATTTCTAATGTCCATGTCACTGCATCAACTTATGTTGCAGCGTCGATATCCCCAAATATTTTGTCGGTCTTGCTGAGTGTTTCCAGCATTTTTCTTCTGTTAAAAATGAAGTCGCGGTCACTTCAACACGTTTCGGAAGCCAGACCTTAAAACTCTGGGAGCAAGTATCTCCGCGGTGTCCAACGAATTGTGAAGCACCAATTAACCAAATTCTTAAAAACAACTGTTCCACTACATTGGCAAGTTAGGTCCACTAAAGTCTGGTTTTCGAGCCAAGTTACCCGATGGCCAACATGAGTGCAGAACTGGAGCGGTTCTGATTTTGCTAAAAGCAGCGGTGAGCCTCTGCCGTGTGAACTGTATATTAATTCCCTGTAAACATTTCATTGTATATTTGCCACCTTCATGAGATGACATACCATTTGAAGACGCCGTTAATAAACACTTACCTGGAGGCTGTGTATTAGACAGTTGCTATGGGGCAGCAGCTACAAAAGCCAACCGGAAATGCGCGCTCCCAGTGCCTGCATCCTCCTACAGCTGAATAGTCAGTCACGTGCCAGATTTAGGAATCTGGCCAGATGATTCGAATGGGGAAGATAACCTGGTGGGTGTGAAGTTCGAATCATCGTTAAAGTAATTGCACTTTTCCATATATACTGTAAAATATAGTGCCATTTTCAAGAATGCTGTGATTTTTCATTGTATCTTCGGTTTTTAGTGTGTGTGTTGCTATAACTCAAAGTAAATCTTGAGGGAGCCGGCAGTGAATAGGTTATCGAAGTTGAGTAGTCTGTGCAATTATTACTGTCAGTTGGCAACTTGTTTAAGATGAAGGAATTCATCAGCCTAGGTGGTAAATGAACAATGCAGATAGGACTTAAACGACGATTTCATTAACATTTTCCAAACGTTTTTCTTTGCTATTAATCAAAAGGTACATAACGTTCCTGCAACGATTACAGGCCCTACCCCTACCCCATTCGAGATTGTCAGAGAAGGAATTAATTTTTTGGCAAACGGAAGGAGGGCGAAGAACACCTCCCCCGTCCCCCGGGAGATAGATATCTAATATATAAATGTGTGTGTTCTTAATCCGCTTCAGCTTTATTTTTTTCTTTTCAGATAGGATAAAGCCTGACACATTATTGGTCTGTTGTCTGCCCAGATATTGACAGGTCTGCGTATGTCCAATATTTTCTAGTTTTTAGTGCAGATTTCCAACATTTGCAGTTGTTTTCCCCTTTTCACAACAATTCACCTTGTTTAAGAGTCTTCCAATCGAACTGCTAAGAAAGCTGCTATACCCATCTGTAGAGTTTCTATTTTGCCTGCTCAACCCACATACCTACGTTGACAGCGTTTACAAGCAGGGGCCAATATATAGGGACCCTTACCCCACGTGTGGCATGGGGCACTTCGGAATTTGTCAATAGGATTCCTAGAGATGGGTGGGAAGAATCCCAGGTTCCATAAGATTTACTGCATGTTAATGTTGCATTTGTGACTGAACAGCAGCCCTTCTTTACGTACCGCTTGTGTTACAACTGACCGCTCAAGACAAAGCTCCCAATCAAAATATATGATTCTGATTGCGGCGGGAGAAACGCAGTCAATTCAGACCTGTCCCGCCACAGATCACCTAACATATAACTTTAAACTTTCCAAATTAAAGAAATGCGCAGCCGAATTGAATCATCTATTAACCCCCAGATGAGGCTATGGGCCTTACCCATATTCCGGCAATAGTACTGAAGACCTGTGCTCCAGAACTTGTCGCGCCCCTAGCCAAGCTGTTCCAACACTGGCATCTACCCTGCAATGTGGAAAACTGTCCAGGTATGTCCTGTACACAAAAAGCAGGACAAATCCAACCCGGCCAATTACCGCCCCATCAGCCTACTCACAGTCATCAGTAAAGTGATGGAAGGTGTCATCAACAGTGCCATCAAGCGGCACTTGCTTAGCAATAATCTGCTCAGTGATGCTCAGTTTGGGTTCCGCCAGGGCCACTCAGCTCCTGACCTCATTACAGCCTTTGTTCAAACATGGACAAAAGGGCTGAACTCAAGAGGTGAGGTGAGTATGACTATGACTGCCCTTAACATCAAGGCAGCATTTGACCGAGTATGGCATCAAGGAGCCCTAGCAAAACTGAGATCAATGGGAATTATGGGGAAAACTGGCTGCTGGCTGGAGTCATACCTAGCGCAAAGGAAGATGGTTGTGGTTGTTGAAGGTCATTCATCTGAGCTCCAGGACATCACTGCAGGAGTTCCTCAGGGTAGTGTCCTAGGCCCAACCATCTTCAGCTGCTTCATCAATGACCTTCCTTCCATCATAAAAGGTCAGAAGTGGGGATGTTCGCGGATGATTGCACAATGTTCAGCACCATTCGTGACTCCTCAGATACTGAAGCAGTCCGTGTAGAAATGCAGCAAGACCTGGACAATATCCAGGCTGGGGCTGATAAGTGGCAAGTAACATTTGCGCCACACAAGTGCCAGGCAATGACCATCTCCCCCTGACATTCAACAGCATTACCATCGCTGAATCCCCCACTATTAACATCCTAGGGGCTACCATTAACCAGAAACTGAACTGGAGTAGCCATATAAATACTGTGGATACAAGAGCAGGTCAGAGGCTGGGAATCCTGAGGCGAGTAACTCACCTCCTGACTCTCCAAATCCTGTCCACCATCTACAAGGCACAAGTAAGGAGTGTGATGGAATACTCTCCACTTGCCTGGATGGGTGGAGCTCCAACAACACTCAAGAAGCTCGACACCATCCAGGACAAAGCAGCCCGCATGATCAGCACCCCATCCACAAACATTCACTCCCTCCACCACCGACGCACAGTGGCAGCAGTGTGTACCATCTACAAGATGCACTGCAGCAATGCACCAAGGCTCCTTAGACAGCACCTTCCAAACCAGCGACCTCTACCAACTAGAAGGACAAGGGCAGCAAATACATGGGAACACCACCACCTGCAAATTCCCCTCCAAGTCTCACACCATCCTGACTTGGAACTATATCGCCGTATTTTCACTGTCGCTGGGTCAAAATCCTGGAACTCCCTTCTTAACAGCACTGTGGGTATACCTACCCCAAATGGACTGCAGCGGTTCAAGAAGGCAGCTCACCACCACCTTCTCAAGGGCAATTAGGGATGGGCAATAAATGCTGGCCTGGCCAGCGTCGCCCACATCCCATGAATGAATTTTTTAAAAAAGGCAAACCAAACCAGGTGTCTTTAGCTGAACAAATTAACTATTTAATTAGTGTTTAAGAATTTAGTTGAGATATAAACAACATTTTTAAAAATAGTAAATACGATAAAAGTCCGTGCAGATTTATGCTCCTGCCAAAGTGAAATCTTCCAATGCGAACAGTCCAAGGTTGCTTGAAGTCCTCGCAGCCGTCCGATGGGAATAATCACAATGTCCAACATTCGAAGCTTCAACTCCTCGTCCCTCCAGCGATGACCATTGTAGATCAACCACTCGCAAACACTTTTCAATGAATCATTTTGGCTTTAGAATTTTTGAGGGATAAAAGATTGTCAGAATCTAACTTCCCTTCTTTCAGTTTAAATGATCAGAGATGTTCCTTTATGCTGGTCTAGCTGTCTGTTAGGACAGACTGTCTCCACTAAAAAAATTCAAAAAATAATTGCAACATTGTATCTCGATCCTTAGTTTGAGTGGCTGTGTCCAAGCAACCAGGGCGCACTAGCTGAAATTGGTTGGTTCTTCGCTGTCAGGTTGTATCCAATGGCAATCAGAATGCACATTCTCTATAACTCCTGCTAACATCGGAGGCTGGCTTGTTCTTAAAGCAGTACTGATCTTTTGCTGTCTTAGACATACTGCATACTTCCCAAAAAAAAAAACAGGATTACACTTGCATCAGCAGATGTAAATTTCAATCATGCTTCTGCTTTGTCTTTCCCACAACAGCTGTCATTTGCAGTGCATATGCATCCGGTACTGTACGGGTGATATGATCCATAGGCGCTTGAAAAAGATCTTGACTAACGGAGAGCCCCAAAAGAAGCCGTTGGAAGCAACAACAACCAAATGGGGCACGAAACATATAGTCAGCTCCTGGGACTTCTCTGCCAGATGTACTGACCAATACTCATGTTTTGCATCAAGTTTTGGAAAGAACTTTGCTCCTGCAAATTTCAGATTGAGCTCTTCTAAAAGTAGGGATTCAATGTGGACAACACTTTAGCGCTTTGTTCAAACGTCTCGGATCCATGCAGATTCAGAATGACCCGTCCTTCTTGCCGACACACGTAATTGAGCTGGACCAATCCGTATGCTCTTGTACCTTCCAAATTATCCCATCTGTTCCCACTTTGTCCACCTCGACTTTCAACTTTGCCTGCATGTGGATGCTGCACTTGCGTGATAGATCAGTGTTACGGCATCCTTTCTCAAGTGCATTCCATGTCCCTGAAAACTGCCGATCTTGTCAAAACACTCAGGATACTTGGATATCAGAGCGCTAGCCAAAGTGATGGGTGCATCTTTGGATACTGATCTGCCTTCTCAAAAAACTCCAGCAAGTTAGTTAAGGGAAAATCATGTTTAAGAAATCAATGCTGGCTTTCCTTAATTAACCTGCATTTGTCCACGTGACTATTAATTTTGTCCCAAATTATTTTTTCTAGAAGTTTCCCCACTTCCGAAGTTAAACTGACTGGCCTGTAGTTGCTGTGCTTATCTTTACATCCTTCTTTGAACAAGGGTGTAACGTTTATAATTCTCCAGTCCTCTGGCACCACCCCCCGAGTCTAAGGAAGACTGAAAAATTATGGCTAGTGCCTCCGTGATTTCCACCCTCACTTCCCTCAGTATCTTTGGCTGCATCTCATCCAGTCCTGGTGCTTTATCCACTTTAAGTACAGGCAATTTTAACAATTTTATTATATAATTATATAACAATTATATCAATTTTAAACACTTCTAGTGTCTGAATTACCTCCTCTTTCACCATTGCCTGGGTTGCATCTTCTTCCTTGGTAAAGACAGATACAAAGTATTAATTTAATACCTCAGCTATGCCCTCTGCCTCCATGTGTAAATCCCCTTGATGGTCCCTAATTGGCCCCACTCCTCATTTTACTATTTATATGTCCATAGAAAACTATGCGATTCCTATAATGCTAGCTGCTAGTCTGTTTTCATGCTCTCTAACCAACTCTGCTCAGCTGCACACAGATGCTGAACCCAGCAGGCTATCGTTGACAAGCAGAATGCTAGAGGTGCATCAGCAACTTAGCCAGGTGTTGAGTGATATGTCCCATACACACCCCTCAATAGCAGGGAGAATGGAAAAATCCAACTCAATCACTGGTGGATTGGTGGGGCAGAGAATTGCGAGAATTTCTAAATGGAGAGTGTGTGTAATCACCATGGAGCTTCAAGCAAGGCTTTCAAATTAATCTGTGCAAACCATGACTGGATGCCAACTGGTTTGGCACCTTAAACAGGTTGATAAAGAATCTTTAACTGTGGCCTCTCAGAATGTCACTGATTTCCACCAAGCTGGGCAGCAGCAGTGGTAGGAGTGATGTGGCTCCTATAACTGGGCAAATCTGAGTACGTACTCACTCTGGCCATTGTCATCACAAAGAAAACTCCCCACAAAAGTAGCCATGTTAAAAGTTAAAATAACAGGAAAGGGACATCTTCCTATTGCATTTGTATCATCTATTTGGCTCTACGGCAGACTTTTCTAATGCTGATCCAGCCGTGGTCTGTTATCAGCCTGTGCGATTTCCAATGCAACATTCACACCTTGTTGCTAAACCCAAAACTTGACTGGGCAGGGCAGAGGTTCAGTGACATCATGGTTTAAGTTCTCAGGATTGTTTTGTTGCTGTTGAAAATGAATTGAAGAAAAAAAACTTTAATAATTGCTCAACTTTCTTGGAGAATAAAATGAACAGTTTACATTTTGGATAAGTTAGCCCAAACTGGACATTGTTTATCTCCGATTTTTAATTCTGTGTTTTCCACCACTGATTACACAATTCTTAGCCGAAGAGAAACAAGGCAAGCTTTCTGCTTCAAAGCCCTCTGTAATCAGTCTCTAACATTGCAAGGCATACAAGAGCATGCTTCATGTATATTCCCATTTCTGTTAATAAACTTTATTTGAATTAATTACCTTCATTTCGATTGGTATATTATTCTGGCTACTGCCTTAGCGTTTTTGAAAGGACCTCATTATAATGGGGTCTTACCTGTAAGATGGTCTTGTGATTTGACCCATGTTATAGCAGGATTCCAGTGTAGTATTTTAAATTGTCATAAAATTTAAGCACAAGGAGAATCAGACAGTATAACAGATGTTTGTACCTCCCACAAACCAGTGACCTCGATCCCCATCAGGACAAGGGCAGCATTTGCAGGGGAACACCGTAACCTGCAAGTTCTCCTCCAATTCACACACCATCCTGATTTCGACATATTACCGTTCCTTCATAGTCCCTAGGTCAAAATCTTGGAACTCCATATGTAAAAACACTGTGGAAACATTACACAGACTGCAGCAATTCAAGATGGCAGCCCATCACTTTCTCAGGGCAGCTTGGGACAGCCAAATAATGCTAGCCTTCCTAGCACCACCCTTATTCAAAGAATGATATTAAAATATATAGCAAGCAACTTTTGACAACTTGCTGCCAATTGCTTAATGATAAAGTTTAAATTAAAGTATTTGTTTTAACATTTCATAATGAGATCTAAAGGAAATAAATCACACTAGTTTATTAGATTTTATTGAACAAAATACAGATTATGAACAAGTTCTGTATGCATCCACTGTTACCATCCCCCATTTAAACGGGCATATTACATTTAAAATCAAATTGAGTGGATATACATACACAGGTACGCTAATATTTAAAAATTTACCCCCCCTCCCCCTTCCAAGTTCAGGTTTGCAAGCCAAATGTTGATATCTTGGAAGTTTTACATGTAACCTGCTTTCTATTGATACACATTTATTCACTCAGATTTCAATGCTGATTGAACCAAATATAACAATGAAACAAAAAAAAAGACAGACTAAGATTATGAGAAATTATTCATTATGCTGACCAGGTTTACAATATTATTGCCCTTGTGTATATGTCTGAAGTTATCTTGAATGCATAATTTATCTGTTGGTACTATATCACATTTGGAATGCCAATTTAACAATGTTTCTTGAAGTATTTATAATATATATATGTTCATTAACTTTTCCAAAGTGATCCAAGGATTATATTAGATTTAAGTGTATACAAAGCTAATCTGACATTTGAGCATGTTGATGTAATTTCACTAAAGCAGATTACAATGTCAAACCCACGTTGGATATCGCACTGCTGTTTTAACCACTTAAGGCAACCTGAAAGAAATCCTTTCCAATACATATCCACTGAAGTCTAGTTTTGGCACCTCTTAAATCTCTAACCCTGCAATTAATTCTTACAGCATCTAACAGAATCGCAAAGTAGATTGTGTATATTTAACCCTCTCAACACTGAAAAGGCTTTGTATCTTTCACACCATACCCATTTTCATTTGTCAGTAGTTGGTTTCTGTAAATTTCTGCTGCTTACAATACCAATGCAAGAAATATATAGAACTATGTATACATTGCAAATTGATTACTGTCGAACAAAAACATTTACAGCAATATTACATCTGGCCAGAAAGAAATTGTGTTAGTTTCTTCAATTCAATGGTTGTGACAATGTAGAAAAATATACTCCATCATGCTGAGACAAATAGTACCGTGAAAATATTGACTTTTGCAGCATTTATTTGTATCAAGGTGTGCAAACTAGGACAGAAAAAGGTTCCCAAGGTGTGCATTGAATGCCACATACAGGGATGTGCTAAAAATCATACTGAATCAACCTCAGTTCATTTACGTTCCGGTTTAAAAAAAAAATCATTGACCAGCCATAAAAGAAAAAGCAAATTTACATGTTGACATTTAGTTTGTTATTGCAACAATGTCAGCAGTATTATAGATCAATTAAAATGTGTATACAGTAAAGGTAACTCGCCAGTAAATGGCCAACCTGATAATCTTTTTCAATCAGTGTCCTGCTTCAACACTCAAAAGGAATACACAGTTTAAAAACCGCAATGTATGTTGACTGGAAGGCAATTTTACAAGTCATGGCACCACATATAGAAACTAGATTATTGCTAGTAAGGGTGCAGATACAAAACATTGAAACAGTTATTTGAACTGACAGCACTAAATCTAATCACTTTATTCCTTCTAAATGTACCTTGCGTCATTTCATTCACAATTGCACTAGCCCATTTTTACAATGACAACTGTTCTGAGTTACGTCATAATGCTCCAATTTTAAACAATGAGATATAATAAATAGCAAAACTGCCCGCATTTGAAAGGAAAGGACTTTTATAAAAAAAAAAATACATTGTGGCACAAACAGCTGAATGCAATAATCTACTTAAACCCCAAATACCTCAAAAGGTGAAATGCTAGCAGAAAAGTTACTGGTAAGGAAGACTGGAGGATGAGCTGAGTAACTTCCTTATTTCTCGTAACTCCAAATAAACAATTTAATGGACAAAAATACTTTACTAAAGGGAAGGCAGTGGATGTATAAACAGCTGAAAACCACACTGATTACCAGTGTCCTCGCATCGGAAAGCCTAATCATGTGAGTGATGAGTGCAAAACCTTTGTGATTCGTGACCAGACTTTACCGAATCAATCAGTAGCTGGAATGTATGGTAAAAACATTTTTTTTTTTTTAAACTGGCATGATTTTGATTATAACCAAAATAAATTTATAAAACATAAGCACAAGTTTCCTCAGTACAGGTAGGCACAGATGTAGGTACAAATTTAAATATCAAAACAGTCTTCGAAAGTAGTAACCTACACTTGTTGCCTTCCTCCCCACCCATTGTTTGGTAGACCTGTAGACAGTCACACATTAGCTACATGTAAATGGAGGAAACATGGCCATCGGCCTTGACCAGTGTTCCTGGGTGTGTGTGTGGGGGGGGGGGGGGAGGGAAGAAATATAATCACAAGATACCAATGTTAAAATTAACTAGCGCTTAAAGTCCACAGGCTGCTCCTACATCCCTGCATGTAAACTCACAAAGCAACAGGTTATGAAACAAAGGTTTCAAAAAAAAAGCAATTGAGATGCTCCATAGTCCCAGTGGTCAGAAATACTTTGCAGGTTCATCCAACACTTCAGTAAACAACCTTTGCAAATCCTCCTTCAACTTCTAATACAGTACCTTAGTTTTGAGTTACTTGAATTGGCTTCCTAACTTATTTTGCAATGTGTGAAGACTACATAAATACTCCAGAAATATTTTGAACGCAGAGGAAATGAACAGTATTGTCCTGTGATTATTTTGCTTTTCATATTGACGAAATCGAATCACACGTTGATTGATAGATTATTGCCGTAAGTGGCCAACATTCATTTTTTCCTTCGCCGCCACCCCACGCCCCGCCCCGCCCCGCCCCCATTGTTTGTTCACAATGTCATCTGACATTTTCAGCTGAACCTGAGCAAGACTTTTGGCAAGAGCCATCCTCAATTTATAATATTTGCTTTAAAAAAATGTTGATAGTGCAAATGATCTGCTGGCAGGGAAATTCTTATTGTTTAGGATTCAGCATATCCCTAGTGCTCAGTGTACTTCGCCAGACAATAGCTAAATATTTATACAGCACACACTGCCCAAGGTTAAATTATCCACCACAGATATAGTCTACTTCATTCTTTGAAATTGTTCAATGATAAATGCAAATGAATACTCAGTCAGTCAGTCATTCAACTGGGTAAAATACACCAACAGGTAGTCTTCCTCTATAAACTTTGCACCATGTGTGGCCATCCTGCTTGGACATTTCACCCCACCTCACTGCAAAGCCTCATCCTGGTCCAATCTTTAATTCCAATTACAGGCAGCATCAAGACAGATTTCATCCTCCAGGTACAAATATTTACATCAAACTGAGAAAAAACACAGGAGGCATGAACTCAAAAGTTCAGCATCAGACTAGTGCACCTGTCAGTTTGAACTGTCTAACCAACACAATTAGCAAGTCACTCCAATTGGTTGCCTTCTCGATACTGTGCAGAGAAAAAAACCATCATATTTTAGCTAACAATGTGACCATTACACAAGTAAAACAGGTTCAAATTTTCTGATAGTTTTTTCCATCAGCGAGGGAATGGTATATGTGGAGATACATTCCACAACTCAATTTGCTGATCTTCATAGGAAACAAATTCTGTCTGACAAATGTCTGTTCTTTTACTAACATAAAATACTATCACAATGTGCACATCAAAATTATGATTTCTTTCAGTGGGAGGCATTATGTTGTCACTGGTACGATTGCAGCAGTTATTTCCTAAGGCAAGTGAAACTTGCAAGAGACTAAAGTTATGAGCCCTGAATTTGCAAACAAATTCTCCGAATCTCATGCTATAAGCTTGGCGGAACCCCCGTAGACATAGCAGCAATTGCTGAAAGTGCCATTTCTCCAGGATTTCCTCTGATCTCCTGAAGTTACAGTAGGAGAGTGGAAGAATTCCACAGAAAACCAGGGTCACAGTGTCACGACAAGCTTTTCTCGAATCTCAAAGCAAGGCAAAGTTTACCAATAGTCTGCTGAAGGAAGCAATCTTAAATCTAAGAATACACATAACTGAAAAGGTTTACATAAAATCAGATAAGTTTACCAATATATAATTAAAATTGAACATTAGCTGTTGGTGAAATGATCTAAATTACTCAGTGACTTTTACTAATGTAACCATTATGTTCAATAATGAATCTGATTTTTAAAAAAACTTGAAAAATGTTTGCCTTTATATAGCACATCATAGATATACAGGCACTAGATTTACAACAAAACAGCAGCTTGTCTGTCTACCTGCAATATTCCACAAATAGCAACAAGATGAAGGGACACTTGTTTTTAAGATACTGGTTGAGGGAAAATATGTTGGCCATGATTGCGAGAGAACTGTTTTTCTAAGTACCATGGGATCATTAGCTGAATCAGCAGACATGCTTGTATGCTAAACCTCTGTCCTTTTGGATGAGATGTAAACAGTAATCACATCAATTCTCAAGAGTTGTTGAGGCAGAGCTAGTAAGTAGCAACACACAGGATAACTGAAAAGTCACACCTCAAAAGGTTGTCATTGAGATTTTGACACCTGTGAAAGAACCCTTTTCCATTGTGGGTTTTAAAACGGAAAGTTTTAAGATAATAGAAATGGTCCCCGTCACAGAGGAAAGCATGCCGACTCAGTTTGGTCCTCTCAACAGCTGCACCCTCAAATGTGGGCTGATGCAGCGCCTGATATGATAGTGTATCAGAAACAGTGTGTTCCATTTGTACAGGAACTGGAATGATTAAATGATGCTCAGAATAGGAAGGCCTGAGAACCAAGATTTTCTGAATTGGATTGGGGGGGAGACATGAGGTGAAAAGATACTAATAATGCTGTGCTTAACCACACTTGACATTAAAAAAAAAAGCAACTTACTGCACCAGACGACCAGCTGAACACTGAAAGGTGGTGCTCAACAGTTATGGCTTCTGCAACAGAATGCCAATAATCATTTTTTCTAATAGATTATAGAGGTCAGTTTCTGGGTACTCCCACTTATTCAATTTCCAGAACATCAGAGAGCTATAAAAATCAACAAGGATACAAATAAAGCAATAAAAAGGTGGGGAAAAATATGAAAAAAAACTTGCATGGGATGTCAAAGTCAACAGTAAATGTTTTTAATATATTAAAAAAAAGAGTGGTAAAGGGAAATATGGGCTACTGAAAGGAGATGTAGGCAAGACTATAATGGACAATATGGAAATGGTTAACTTGTTAAAATTAGTACTTTACATTTTCTCATACAGTGGAGGAAGAGGTTAAAATAGAAGCTATACAAGGAAAATTAAAAATAAGTCAAAGGGAGAAACTGAGTAGATTTAATTTAATAGAGAAAATAATAGGACTTTAGAAAAGAAAAGCTCCAGAACCTGATGGTTTTTACCTCAAGGTATTAAAAAGGGAAGAAATTGCAGATTGATTAGTCACAATTTTCCAAAGCTCTCTGGATACAAAAATTGTGCCTTTGGATTGAAAAATTAAAATATCATTCCTTTACTTAAGGAGGGAGGGAAAACCCGTGTAACTACAGACCTGTAAAGGTTTAACATCTGCCATGAGCAGGTTACTGGAATCTATCAGAGATAGAGTGACAGCTGCAGTGTAGATTCACCAGAGCTTAAAGGGTTAAATGATGATAGGTTGTATCAACTTTCCCATTCCCTACAGTTTCAAAGGGTGAAGAACTATCGAAGTCGAGGTTTTAAAACAATACAGGGATTTGACTAGGTAGACACAGATAAAAATATTTCTTATGGTGGGGGAAATCCAGAACAAGGGGGCATAATTTTAAAATTAGAGCTAGGCCATTTGGAAGTGAAATCAGGAAGCTTTTCAAATGCAGAACGGAAGTGGAAATCAAACTCTTGATTCTTCCCCCCCGCCCCCCCAAAACCACCACCAAAAAAGGCTTGATGCTTGATCAATCAGAATTTCTAAGACCAAAAGAAATAACTTTTTGGTTGGGCACGGGTATCAAGGGAGATGGAGCAAAGATGGATAGAGTTGAAATATAGATCAGCCATGATCAAATTGAATGGTAGAATAGGCTGAACGGCCCAATACGGTTTCAATTCCCAACAGGAGTATTATTTCACAATGCAAAATCAATTAGTTATAGGCATCATCCTTGAACCATGTTGAACAAAGAATCATGACTACAGTTATAACTGCAAAATTGTTGACTAATGAGAAAGTTTTGCCTTGCTCAGTGTCACTGACAGTCCTGCTCACGACACTGGCATTTTTCCAAGCTCAAACTGAATTGTTGCTAGTTCTTTTATTCTCAATAATGTACATAGTTTGATCCGGTTTGCATGCTATACCATCTGTGGTTGTTCCAAATTCCATCTATGCCCTTATTCAGTGAGGACAAGACTTTTTTTTTGAGGGGGGGGAGGGGGGGCGGGGGCAGGGGAAAGAGAGACAGGGAAGGAAAGGAGGGTGGGGAAGAGATTATAGTATTGTGTCTAAACATCGTCCATTTAATACATGTGCCCGAAGGCCATTTTAAGGCACTTACTAGCTTCTGGTTGATAGGCATTCTGGAATATTAGACATTTGCGATTACCCCCAAACGAGGGTTAGTTACTGTTGTCCCAAATAAATAACGCTATCACAAAATAGGGGCTGAGAAATCAATGTAATGCAAAAATCAAGAAGGATGAATTTGCTATGGTAGATAGCTTGGGCTTTCCAAAAAAAAACCAAATCTGCTTAACAGCTGCCCATGCAATCTTTAGCAGTAACTACCATGAGTGAATGATCTAAACTAAAGGAAGACCACCCTGTGTGTGAGCGAGAGAGAGAGTGAGCCAGGAGTAAAACAAAACAGTACTTGTTGGTATGTTATTCCTGGACATTGAGGGTCAAGTAATTTCAGTGGTGCAGGAAGTTTTTAAGATCCAAGTGCAGGAGCACTTATCTTTTGTTCTTTTTTCTCCTCCGCCCAAGGTCAGAAACACTTGCTTCTCTGACCTTCTCAAATCCTGGAAGTGCACAGCCACTAAGCAGCTCCAAAATAACTTGTGCAAAATAATGCTATCTTGAACATTCCTTCAGAACAAAGGAGTTCAATTTTCATAAATCCAGAGAGGACTGGAATCTTCTTAGAAACTGAACTGGAGTTTCCTGGTCTGGAAATACACTTCTACGCTCAAAATTTCCTGGAATTAACAATGTGAATCCCAAGAAAATGACTTGAATCTTTGGGAGCATGAAGAGGGGCATCTGAAATGTAAGGCACAGACATCTTACAATCTCCATCATCCAACCATCTGATAAGACAATGTTCATCTGAGGACCACAAGATTGTTGTGTGTTATTGGCTGGGTCTAATATTTAGCCTAATTATGGTAAGACAAAGGGAAGTTAACAACAGCTGAATCCAGAGAGAGTATTCTGAAGTTAGTCAGACTATACAGTTCATCAGGCTCAAATAAGACCAAGACAAACTGATCTCAATTATGCCAGATGATCTTTGTTGAAGTCTTAATAGATGAATAGGAGAGACAGATAAACTTAAAAATATTCACTATATTCATGGAGACTTAGCAGAGACTCTATGACTAGGCCTAGTTAAGAGGGTGTAGAAATTCCAATCAAATCAAATTGTGACTAGGACACAATGTGCATAAATGCTCTTTTGTCATATGTCCCATTCAATGAAAGTCTAAACTGTGGACAGATCCCACCAGCTTTGGTTAATTTATACAGCAAACAGTCCAGGAATCTTGGCCAGTATTCGCAAGGAACTTGTAATATCTACTGACACCAATGCTGGAAAAGACATTGCCTTGATAATTCCTGCAAGGCATTCAGAAAAACTTTTTACACCCAAGGAGATAGCTTCAGGAAATCCTTTAGGTAAGTTCCAAGGGCAACAAATCTTCAGTTGATCACATCTTCCTATGTTTACAGGATTTGCATTAGCAAGCTGATTTAATGACTGTAGTCTCACTGCATGGAGGATCAAAAGAGGTAATTTTAATCTTCATGGATTTTTTTCCTGGCAAATTAAAATGGTCAAGCAGACCTTTTTGTTGAACTTAAAGCAGACTTTATAAAAACAGTGCAGCATTGCTAGGAAATATAAGCAAGTGCTACAGATGTTGTCATAAGTAAGAAGTTAATATATAAAACAGATCTTAAAGTAGGACTCAAATGAATTGGAACCAAGGATAATTTGATCACAGAAAAATCTTAGAGGCCAGACCTCAGGCTATTGATCAGATTCACTTCAAACGCAACTGAAACCAACATTTGTTAGAACTTTCATAAAGGCAATAACTGTACAATTTAAAATGTACAACCAAGGCTGTACAGCGTTTGTAAGGAACATTGTCTCTAGGTGTTTTTCTTCTGCTGTGCAACACTCCACTTCTTTCTATGTAAAAGCTGAAAGGAAGAATCTGTTGAAGTTTTCTCTTTTCCACTAAGCTTCCTTGAATTTTGCTATTATAAAATGTTAGTTCTTACTTTGGAAGTTCATCATTAAGTGTAAACAAACACATTTTTAACAGCATAAGTAACCAATAACCAAGACAACTTTTGGAGGGGGAGGAGACAGAAGGAAGATATGACACAGTTTACGGTTTTAAAATTGAAGATATCTTGAGTAGGACACAATCCTTTTATACCAGATCAGTCTGATGTGGACTACTGATTACAACTAGCAACCTTAATTTAGAAACAAAGTAAATAAGAGAACAGTAAATACTTTGTAAAGATTTTAAAAAGTGAGAGTATCAAATTTGCAAATAGAAAGTATTAATCATTAGATTTTAAGTTAAGCTTTCATTTGACTGCACAATATAAACCATAATTTAAATATAAGAGAATATATACTTTAAAACTGACCTACTGTATCAAGCACCCAATGTTTTCAACTGAAAGTGTACAGAATTTGGCTTCAGTTAGGTGACTAAGCATTTTTGTTGAATTTTTTTTGTTCCTTTTTAAAAGTTATTTATGCCAGCTAACATCTACTCACTTTGTCAAAGACCAGATACTATAATTCATAAATCTCTAGCAGTAATGCCATACTATTCCATCCAATACATTTTCCCATAAATAGGATATGATTAAAATGAGACACTAGATAACATCCCAAAAAACCACAATATACTTGATCGTTAACAATGATCAACATAATCCTTTAGTACTATCCAGCTATAATGGGAAGCCACCTATAGAATATAAGCCTAAACCATTAGACTACAGCCAAATATGATACTGCATCATTTAAAAGTGACTGTTCATGAGGTTCAAATTTTGCTTGAAAATGATTTCACTGCACATCAGGATAAAATAATGTCCAAGACTTGTTCCCACTCTCTTGATCTTTCAGCAGACAGGACCTTACTACACATGCAAATAACAGAAAATATAATCATTTAGTTGCTAAAAAAAAATCAAACTAATCAAGTTTCATTTTCTGTGACACACTCCCGCTATATGCCAGTCTGCCATTAAAGGGCCTTTAACATGAAGAAAACAAATCACGTTGTGAAGCAGTGTGCAATAATATTTGCAGTTACATTTCCATTGAGAGAAAAACACATTATCAAACAGAATACAATTAATTCTGTTCCACAATCCAGTGAATTAACAGTCATTCTAGATTAGGCAAACTCCCACTTCAACATGGTATAGAGGCAATTTATCTTCTCTCTTCCCCAACCTCCTCTAAAACCAAGGTCTAATATTAGCAAGATAAATAGTATTTGGGTTCAGTAAACGAAAGTACACCTCAGTGAGCAAAATCTGGAATACTACCATTGTTATTGCTTTACTGTCATGTATTAGGAAAATACTTATTCAGTCTTGCATGCGTACTTGCATTACTTTTGTTAGTATTTTGACTGGATATTTCCCTGCCAAAGCTACTCTGACTTACAGAACTCTTTCATAAGATCACACATTTGCCAGTAGCCTACAAATGCCCGGAGTATGATCGTAAATCCGGTTCTGATGCCCTATACAAAAGGGCCCTGAAAGGACAATGCATGTCCTAATCATTAGTTGGCAATGGTCTGAGCACTTTTGGACTGGCTAACTATTCATCTATCTGATTATTCAAACCAGTACTTTACAATTTACTCTCTTGATTGATAAAATAAAATATATCCAGACTCTGAGTTTTTTGAAATGTCTGAAGTCAGACCGTAGAATTCTTCAATAGCTTGAGCATCAATTTTCTGTAAAAGAAATAGAATTTTTTTAGTAATTTTGGAATAATTATGAATATAACCAGATAAAAATTCAAGTAATACAATGCATTAACTGAGAGAATTTCTGCCAAGTGGACGTTTACAGTTACGTTCTCTAAAATACCAGTATTGGCCAATCACTGCTTAAATGCAGAACTCAGCCTCATTATTTCGAAAATTTAAGTGACTTTTTATTATGTCAGACAAATATTTTGCATGCCGACCAAACACAATTAGATAGGTTAGATAAAATAATTCATTCTACCCTGCAGCTTGTTTAAAAACTGTTAACTCCCCAAACTTTGCAGTCTCCATCTTACAACCAGTTGATCTTTAATCAATCTAATTTCAGCATAACAAAATGTTCAGTTCTCATGCAAATACTCCCTCCATCATATGCTCTCCACACGCTCCTAGCCCTAGATCACATATTCCTCATCAATATCCTACACATTCCCTGTTCAGTCTATCAAAATTCAGTGAAGGTGAGTGGGATGAGGTGGAGTGGAGCTGCAGGGGCAGAAATTAGGGCAGGACCCTGGTTCCATTGAATCTCCAATTATTTCTACCCACTGTTAAAAATTCTGATGGGAGGGAGTAGCTGCTAGTTACCCCGAGCCCCTTCCCTCCCAATGTCATTGGAAGTGGCAAGACTGCAGGATTATGTCTTTTTCTGCCACCATCATCTTTCCTGCAAACCAGGGGAATCTATTCCTGCATAATGCAAATATGGAAGTTGGCGCTCATGCCAGTTTATCAATCAATTTCTATTACGAAAACTCAAGAAACTGCCAGCATTTTTTTTAGCTTTAAATCTTCAGCCAAAATGGTCCACCTTCCTCAACTCCCGAAGGAACAGGAACTGCTTCAATATTCAAGGCACTCATCCACCTGCACCCCTTCCCAACTCAATACAAGGGAGATACCAAAGGATTGCCATAATTTATGTTGGTGCCTGCCAGCTTTATGTAAATGACCCAATTCCCAGGTTTTTGAGGCTGGATCAACACTAGGCCAGATTGAGAGTCAGAAATCCCACCTCACTGCCCTTCTAGCAACAGAATAGATTTATTGATACTAATGCAGAGTTTAAGAAACAAAACTAGGGAACTAGAGTAACTGATTAAAGTAGAAAATTGTAATATTCAAGCATTAAGTGCAGTTGGGGTCAGAATTTGTAATTAAATATCCCTGCATATCAAACCTTTAGGGGAGATAGGGAAAAAAAAGTGACGTTGGTGGTGATATTAATTGTAGATGATGCCGTAGCACTAATGCATAAGGATTTAATAGAAAAGTGATCCAAAGAGAATCCCTTTGAATTCAACTAAATAACACGGGATCAGTCACACCACTGGAAGTATATTATACATTGCCATAGCAGAAATTAAACTTAGAATGATATCTGATGACAAATTAGAAGAGCATATATAAACAACTGAGTTACAGTTGTAGAAGATTTTAATTATCCATGTGGGGAAAATAGTTGTGATGAAAAGGGAGGGTTTTTGAAATGAATTCAGGACCATCTTCTCATTCAATAAATTGATATTCCAACAAGGAAAGAAGTACAACATGACCAGATTCTGGGTAATGAAGTGAAATACATAGGTGACGCAAGAATAGAGAAACATTTGGGAGAAGGTAACCACAATATGAATCAGGTTGAGTACACAAAAAGTTGAGGACAAGGGTACTTGGTTGGTTGAAGTAAATTTAGCACGATAACAAGGATCTTACTCAGACTAAATGGAAAAGGAGAAGATGGCAAATAAAATCATAGATTTATCATGTTAAATGTGTACCAGATTTGAGGCTGCAATAAAGCATGTTATATGCAGTTTCGGGCACACTGTTATATAAAGGATATTAAAGTAATGGAAAAGCAGCCGCCTTTATTCGCTAGGATGTTGTTACCAGGGAGCAGAGGGTTACAGTTATGAACAGAGTTGAGAGGTAAGGGTTTTGTTCCACTGAAGAAAACGCCTCTAGTAGGTTAGCCCTCGACCAGGATGTATAACAACAGATATGTTTCCGTTGGTCAGCAAGATGGCAACAGAAGGCACAAAATTTACAATAATCACAAAATTGAAAAAAAATTATTAGAATGTGGTTGAAGCAATTTTCAACAACTCTTTCAAAAGGATATTGAGAGGGGGTGCAATTCTAGATTTAGTCTTCGGTAATGAAGCTGGTCAAGTGGATAAAGCAGCAGTGGGTGACCATAATACAGTTAGTTTTAGCATAATTATGGAAAAGGACAAAGATAAAACAGGAGTAAAAGTTCTAAATTGGGGGAAGGCAAATTTTATGAAACAGAGAGGTGATCTGGTGAAAGTGAAGTGGATACAGCTACTTGAAGGAAAATCAGTGGCAAACTAGTGGGAGGCATTCAAAAGCGAGATTCTACAGGCACAGTGTAGGCATGTCCCCACAAAGATAAAGGGTGGTACGGCCAAATCTAGAGCCCCTGGTTATCTAGAAGCATGCAGGGTAAGTTAAAGCAGAAAACGAAAGCTTATCATGATCTTAAAAAAAACTGAATACTTCAGAAAGCCTAGGGGTATAGAAAGTATAGGGGTAAAGTAAAAAAAGAAATTAGGAAAGCAAAGAGGGGACATAAAACATCTTTGGGTTTTCCTTGATTTTACCTGCCAATAATTTTTCATCAGCACATTAAAAGCAAGAGGATAATTAAGGAAAGGGTGGGGCCCAACAGACTTGTACAAGGGAACTTATGCATGGATGCAGAAGATGTGGGCAGGGTTCTTAATGAGTTGTTGTGTCTCTGTCTTCACAAAGGAGAGGGATGATGCAGACATTGTAGTAAAAGAGGAAATATTAGATACGATAAGGAAGTACTAGAGGTTCCGACATCCTTGAAAGTGGATAAATTGCCCAAGCCGGATGGATTGCATCCCAGGTTGTTAAAGGAAGCCAGGGAGGAAATAGCGGATTCGTTGAGGATCATCTTTATATCTTCACTGGATACGGGCAAGGTGTCAGAAGATTGGAAGTCTGCGAACATTATACCGTTGTTTAAAAAGGGTGCGAGAGACAGGCCAAATAATTATAGGCTGGTCAGTCTGACCGGTGGTGGGTATATTATGAGAACCAGTTCTGAGACACAGGATAAACTGCCACTTAGAAAGGCACGGATTAATCAAGGATAGTCAGCATGGATTTGTTAAGGGAAGGTCATGTCTTAATAACTTAATTGAGTTTTTTGAGGAAGTAACAAGAAGGATTGATGAGGGTAGTGCAGTCGATGTGGTCGACATGGATTTTAGTAAGGCATTTGACAAGGTCCCGCATGGTCAGAAAAAATGAAAGCCTATGGGATACAAGGGAATGTGGCAAGTTGGATCCAAAATTGGCTCAGTGACAGGAAACAAAGGGTAGCAGTCGACGGCTGTTTTTGTGAATGGAAAGTGGTTTCTAGTGGCGTTCCACAGGGCTGGGTGTTGGCCCCCTTGCTGTTTGTGGTATATATTAATGATTTGGACTTAAATGTGGGAGGCATGATTGGGAAATTTGCTGATGACACAAACATTGGCTGTGTTGATAGTGAAGAGGATAGCTGTAGACTCCAGATGATATCAGTGGTTTGGTTGAGTGGGCGGAAAAGTGGCAAATGGAATTCAATCCGGAGAAGTGTGAGGTAATGCATTTAGGGAGGGCAAACAAAGCAAGGGAATATACAATAAATGGGAGGATGTTGAGAGGGGTAGAAGAAGTGAGACTTTGGAGTGCATGTTTTGCAGCGGCGACAGGGAGAGCAAGGTGGCAGCTGGGTAAGTAAGTCCTATATATTTGGGCAGCGGCTAAACCCGAGACACTACACCTGTAGTGTCTCCCACCTGCCCTCCTCCTCTAACCAAAAAAAAAAAGGACTCGGTGGTGTGTAGATAAGGTAAGGCTTTTTCTATTTTTTTTTTCGTGTGATTCGTAAAAACTTTTCGTTCCTTTTTCATTTATCGAAGTTAAGACTAAGTTAAGCTTAAGAATAAAAATGGCAGGAGATCTCAGACCCGTGTTATGCTCCTCTTGCTCAATGTGGGTGCTTAGGGACACGGCTGATGTCCCTGATTCCTTCACGTGCTGGAAGTGTGTCCAGCTGCAGCTCTTGTTAGACCGCCTGATGGCTCAGGAGCTGTGGATGGACTCATTTTGGAGCATCCACGATGCTGAGGAGGTCGTGGATAGCACGTTTAGCGAATTGGTCACACCGCAAATTAGGATTGCTGAGGGAGAAAGGAAATGGGTGACCAAAAGGCAGAGAAAGAGCAGGAAGGCAGCGCAGGTGTCCCCTGCGTTCATCTCCCTCCAAAACAGGTATACCGTTTTGGATACTGTTGAGGGAGATGGCTCACCAGGGGAAGGCAGCAGTAGCCAGGTTCATGGCACCGTGGCTGGCTCTGCTGTTCGGAAGGGCAGGAAAAAGAGTGGAAAGGCTATAGTCACAGGGGATTCGATTGTAAGGGGAGTAGATAGGCGGTTCTGTGGTCAAAAACGAGACTCCCGAATGGTATGTTGCCTCCCAGGTGCACGGTTCAGGGATGTCTCAGATCGGCTGCAGAACATTCTGAAGGGGGAGGGTGAACAGCCAGTTGTTGTTGTGCACATAGGCACCAATGATATAGGTAAAAAACGGGATGAGGTCCTACAAGCAGAATTTAGGGAGTTAGGAGCCAAGTTAAAAAGTAGGACCTCAGAGGTAGTAATCTCAGGATTGCTACCAGTGCCACGTGCTAGTCAGAGTAGAAATGAAAGAATAGTCAGGATGAATGCGTGGCTTGAGAGATGGTGCAGGAGGGAGGGGTTCAGATTTTTGGGACATTGGGACCGGTTCTGGGGGAGGTGGGACTATTACAAATTGGACGGTCTACACCTGGGCCGGACTGGAACCAATGTCCTTGGGGATGCTTTTGCTAACGCTGTTGGGGAGGGTTTAAACTAATGTGGCAGGGGGATGGGAACCAAATGAGGAGGTCAGTGGACAGTAAGGAGGTAGTAACTAAAGCCTGTAAGGAACTAGATAATGAAGTCAGCGTGACTAAGGGGAAGAGCAGGCAGGGAGCAGATGATGAACGCAAAGGGACTGGTGGTCTGAGGTGCATTTGTTTTAATGCAAGAAGGGTAGTAGGTAAGGCAGATGAACTTAGGGCTTGGATTAGTACCTGGGAGTATCATGTTATTGCTATTACTGAGACTTGGTTGAGGGAAGGGCACGATTGGCAACTAAATATCCCAGGATAGCTATGCTTCAGGCGGGATAGAGAGGGAGGTAAAAGGGGTGGAGGAGTTGAATTAGTGGTCAAAGAGGATATCACAGCTGTGAAGGAGGGCACTATGGAGGACTCGAGCAGTGAGGCAATATGTGCAGAACTCAGAAATGGGACGGGTGCGGTAACAATGTTGGGGCTGTACTACAGGCCTCCCAACAGCGAGCGTGAGATAGAGGTACAAATATGGAAACAGATTATGGAAAGATGTAGGAGCAACAGGGTGGTGGTGATAGGAGATTTTAATTTTCCCAACATTGACTGGGATTCACTTAGTGTTAGAGGTCTAGATGGAGCAGAATTTGTAAGGAGCATCCAGGAGGGTTTTCTACAGCAGTATGTAAATAGTCCAACTCTGGAAGGGGCCATATTGGACCTGGTGTTGGGGAATGAGCCTGGCCAAGTGCTTGAACTTTCAGTAGGGGACTACTTTGGGAATAGTGATCACAATTCCGTAAGTTTTAGAATTCTCATGGATAAAGACGAGAGTGGTCCGAAAGGAAGAGTGCTAAATTGGGGGAAGGCCAACTATACCAAAATTCGGCTGGAGCTGGGGAATGTAGATTGGGAGCAGCTGTTTGAAGGTAAATCCACATTTGATATGTGGGAGGCTTTTAAAGAGAGGTTGATTAGCATGCAGGAGAGACATGTTCCTGTGAAAATCAGGGATAGAAATGGCAAGATTAGGGAACCATGGATGACAGGTGAAATTGTGAAACTAGCTAAGAGGAAAAAGGAAGAATAAGTAAGGTCTAGGTGGCTGAAGAAAGACGAAGCTTTGGAAGAATATCGGGAATGTAGGACCAATCTGAAACGAGGAATTAAGAGGGCTAAAAGGGGTCATGAAATATCTTTAGCAAACAGGGTTAAGGAAAATCCCAAAGCCTTTTATTCATATATAAAGGAGCAAGAGGGTAACTGGAGAAAGGATTGGCCCACTCAAGGACAAAGGAGGAAAGTTATGCGTGGAGTCAGAGAAAATGGGTGAGATTCTAAACGAATACTTTGCATCGGTATTCACCGAGGAGAGGGACATGACGGATGTTGAGGTTAGAGATAGATGTTTGATTACTCTAGGTCAAGTCGGCATTAGGAGGGAGGAAGTGTTGGGTATTCTAAAAGGCATTAAGGTGGACAAGTCCCCAGGTCCGGATGGGATCTATCCCAGGTTACTGTGGGAAGCGAGAGAGGAAATAGCTGGGGCCTTAACAGATATCTTTGCAGCATCCTTAAACACGGGTGACATCCCGGAGGACTGGAGAATTGCTAATGTTGTCCCCTTGTTTAAGAAGGGTAGCAGGGATAATCCAGGTAATTATAGACCGGTGAGCCTGCCGTCAGTGGTAGGGAAGCTGCTGGAGAAGATACTGAGGGATAGGATCTATTCCCATTTGGAAGAAAATGGGCTCATCAGTGATAGGCAACATGGTTTTGTGCAGGGAAGGTCATGTCTTACCAACTTAATAGAATTCTTTGAGGAAGTGACAAAGTTGATTGATATGGGAACAGCTGTAGATGTCATATACATAGACTTCTGTAAGGCGTTTGATAAGGTTCCCCATGGTAGGTTGATGGAGAAAGTGAAGTCGCATGGGGTCCAAGGTGTACTAGCTAGATGGATAAAGAACTGGCTGGGCAACAGGAGACAGGAGACAGAGAGTAGCAGTGGAAGGGAGTTTCTCAAAATGGAGACGTGTGACCAGTGGTGTTCCACAGGGATCCATGCTGGGACCACTGTTGTTTGTGATATACATAAATGATTTGGAGGAAAGTATAGGTGGTCTGATTAGCAAGTTTGCAGACGACACTAAGATTGGTTGAGTAGCAGATAGTGAAGGGGACTGTCAGAGAATACAGCAGAATATAGATAGATTGGAGAGTTGGGCAGAGAAATGGCAGATGGAGTTCAATCCGGGCAAATGCGAGGTGATGCATTTTGGAAGATCCAATTCAAGAGTGAACTATACAATAAATGGAAAAGTCCTGGGGAAAATTGATGTGCAGAGAGATTTGGGTGTTCAGGTCCATTGTTCCCTGAAGGTGGCAACACAGGTCAATAGAGTGGTCAAGAAGGCATACGGCATGCTTTCCTTCATCGGACGGGGTATTGAGTACAAGAGTTGGCAGGTCATGTTACAGTTGTATAAGACTTTGGTTTGGCCACATTTGGAATACTACGTGCAGTTCTGGTTGCCACATTACCAAAAGGATGTGGATGCTTTGGAGAGGGTGCAGAGGAGGTTCACCAGGATGTTGCCTGGTATGGAGAGCGCTAGCTATGAAGAGAGGTTGAGTAGATTAGGATTATTTTCATTAGAAAGACGGAGGTTGAGGGGGGACCTGATTGAGGTGTACAAAATCATGAGAGGTATAGACAGGGTGGATAGCAAGAAGCTTTTTCCCCCAGAGTGGGGGATTCAATTACTAGGGGTCACGAGTTCAAAGTGAGAGGTGAAACGTTTAGGGGGTATATGCGTGGAAAGTTCTTTACGCAGAGGGTGGTGGGTGCCTGGAACGCGTTGCCAGCGGAGGTGGTAGACGCGGGCACGATAGCGTCTTTTAAGATGTATCTAGACAGATACATGAATGGGCAGGAAGCAAAGAGATACAGACCCTTAGAAAATAGGCGACAGGTTTAGATAGAGGATCTGGATCGGCGCAGGCTTGGAGGGCCGAAGGGCCTGTTCCTGTGCTGTAATTTTCTTTGTTCTATGTCCACAGGTCCCTGAAGGTGGCAGGACAGGTTGATAAAGTGGTGAAGGTGACATATGGAATGCTTTCCTTTATTGGACAAGGTATAGAATACAAAAAGCAGAGATGTGATGCCGGAACTGTATAAAACGCTGGTTAGGCCACAGCTGGAGTATTGCATACAGTTCTGGTCACCACATTACGGAAAGAACATAATTGCTCTGGAAAGAGTACAGAAGAGATTTACAAGAATGTTGCCAGGGCTTGAAATTGCAGCTATGAGGAAAGATTGGATTGGCTAGGGTTGTTTTCAATAGAACAGAGGAGGCTGAGGGGTGACTTAATTGTAGATAGACAGGAAGGACCGGATTCCCCTAGCAGAGAGGTCAATTGCCAGGGGGCACAGAGTTAAGGTGATTGGTAGAAGGATTAGAGGGGACATGAGGAAAAACGTTTTCACCCAGAGGGCAGTGGGTGTCTGGAATTTACTGTCTGGATCAGTGGTGGAGGCAGAAACCCTCAACTCATTTAAAAGTACCCGAAATGCTCTAACCTACAAGGCTATGGACCAGGTGCTGGAAGGTGGGACACGATGGTCGCAACAGACACAACGGGCTGAATGGCCTCCTTCTGTGCCATCATTTTTCTATGGTCCTATGGTATGAGGACTGAGTAGGGGAGCGAGATTAGACTAGCTGGCATGTAAAGGACAGAGCCGATGGACTAAATAGAATGCTGCAGCACAGAAACCAGCCAATGGTTCAATTCCACCCAAGTCTTTTCAATAGTGCCAGTTATTGTAATAACCCTCAAACTCCTTGGACTTCTACAAACAAAGCATCTTTTTCTGCCACTTTTTACAGTTCCATCCTCCAGACATTGATACCTTGCTGGGGTGCAGTTATTCCCTAGGTACCTTGCCCAAAGGTGTATGATTTTTTGTGCAAGACTAGAGAGTGAGTTTTAGCAGGTTATATGACCTTGGGAATGGGGGAGGGAAGGAAATAACAGTCAAGCTACAGTCTCCCCTCAAACAAAATGAAACTTTCAGCTAGGTCCTGTAGTTTCTGCTCAAGATTAGTAATTCTGATCAATTTTGAACTTATTTTGTGTTGAGCTTATCTAGGGATTTGTTCTCTCGGAGACACGGTTGCTTATATTTGCATAATTTTTTTTAAATGAAAGTGGGTAGAAACAGTGAGCATCAACCAAATGGTGCCATTTAAAAAAAATCACTAAGATTTCCTGACTTAAGTGATGCAAGCTAATACAACTCATACACAACCAGATTCAAATCTACAACTATCCAACAGAATGAAAGACAATTTGCCCATCTTTAAAAGATGCAAAGTTGTTGAAGGGGGTAAAGTGGTGATTACTGCCCACTTTAACTTTCAGAAAACATTTGCAAGGACCTTCACAAATAATATTTGACTGACATGAAAACTGAAGCTCAACTGAAGGCGGCAGTGAGTAGCAGAGCCACACAGATATGGTCAGTCTGACAGTTCAACTTCAGTCCACAGAATTAGGTGATCTCAGCCATATCCTCATGCAATATGCAACCATGTGCACTCCCAACAAGATCTCTTTAACAACGATCAAGGCCATCACTCAGAGAGCCATTTGTACTAGAGTTAGATGCACTACAAATGGCCTATCATTATTTAGAGACCCTTAACGGAAATGCATGTGGTTGCACATTTCATAGAACATAGAACAGCACAGTACAGGCCCTTCGACCCACGATGTTGTGCCGAACCTATTAACCTACTCCAAGATCAAACTAACTACCTACCCTTCATTCTACTATTATCCATGTACCTATCCAAAAGTCGCTTAAATGCCCCTAATGTATCTGCTTCTACCACCACCGCTGGCAGCGCATTCCACGCACCCACCACTCTCTGTGTAAAGAACCTACCTCTGACATCTCCCCGAAACCTTCCTCCAATCACCTTAAAATTATGCCCCCTGGTGATAGCCCTTTCCACCCTGGGAAAAAGTCTCTGGCTATCCACTCTATCTATGCCTCTCATCATCTTGTACCCCTCGATCAAGTCACCTCTTCGCTTCAATGAGAAAAGCCCTAGCTCCCTCAATCTTTCTTCATAGGACATGCCCTCCAGTCCAGGCAGCATCCTGGTAAATCTCCTCTGCACCCTCTCTAAAGCTTCCACATCCTTCCTATAATGAGGCGACCAGAACTGAACACAATATTCCAAGTGTGGTCAAACCAGGGCCTTATAGAGCTGCAGCATAACCTCGCGGCTCTTAAACTCAATCCCCCTGTTAATGAAAGCCAACACACCTTATTGAGTTTTTTGAGAAGGTGACCAAACAGGTGGATGAGGGTAAAGCCATGGATGTGGTGTATATGGATTTCAGTAAGGCGTTTGATAAGGTTCCCCACAGTAGGCTATTGCAGAAAATACAGAAGTATGGGATTGAAGGTGATTTAGTGCTTTGGATCAGAAATTAGCTAGCTGAAAGAAGACAGAGGGTGGTGGTTGATGGTAAATGTTCATCCTGGAGTTTAGTTACTAGTGGTGTACCGCAAGGATCTGTTTTGGGGCCACTGCTGTTTGTCATTTTTATAAATGACCTGGATGAGGGTGTAGAAGGGTGAGTTAGTAAATTTGCAGATGACACGAAGGTCGGTGGAGCTGTGGATAGTGCCGAAGGATGTTGTAGGTTACAGAGGGACATAGATCGGCTGCAGAGCTGGGCTGAGAGATGGCAAATGGAGTTTAATGCAGAAAAGTGTGAGGTGATTCACTTTGGAAGGAGTAACAGGAATGCAAAGTACTGGGCAAATGGGAAGATTCCTGGTAGTGTAGATGAGCAGAGAGATCTTGGTGTCCAGGTACATAAATCCCTGAAAGTTGCCACCCAGGTTAATAGGGCTGTTAAGAAGGCATATGGTGCATTAGCTTGTATTAGTAGGGGGATCGAGTTTCGGAGCCACGAGGTCATGCTGCAGCTGTACAAAACTCTGGTGCGGCCACACCTGGAGAATTGCGTGCAGTTCTGGTCACCGCATTATAGGAAGGATGTGGAAGCTTAGGAAAGGGTGCAGAGGAGATTTACTAGGATGTTGCCTGGTATGGAGGGAAGGTCTTACGAGGAAAGGCTGAGGGACTTGAGGTTGTTTTCGTTGGAGAGAAGGAGGAGGAGAGGTGACTTAATAGAGACATATAAGATAATCAGAGGGTTAGATAGGGTGGATAGTGAGAGTCTTTTTCCTCGGATGGTGATGGCAAACACGAGGGGACATAGCTTTAAGTTGAGGGGTGATAGATATAGGACAGATGTCAGAGGTAGTTTCTTTACTCAGAGAGTAGTAGGGGCGTGGAATGCCCTGCCTGCCTGCAACAGTAGTAGACTCACCAACTTTAAGGGCATTTAAGTGGTCATTGGATAGACATATGGATGAAAATGGAATAGTGTAGGTCAGATGGTTTCACAGGTCGGCGCAACATCGAGGGCCGAAGGGCTTGTACTGCGCTGTAAAGTTCTATGTTCTACACCATACGCCTTAACAACACTATCAACTTGGGTGGCAACTTTGAGCGATCTATGGACGTGGACCCCAAGATCCCTCTGTTCCTCCACACTACCAAGAATCCTGTCTTTAAGCCTGTATTCCGCATTCAAATTCGACCTTCCTAAATGAATCACTTCACACTTTTCCAGGTTGAACTCCATCTGCCACTTCTCAGCCCAGCTCTGCATCCTGTCAATGTCCCGTTGCAACCTACAACAGCCTTTCACACTATCCACAACTCCAGCAACCTTCATGTTAATCGGCAAACTTACTAACCCAGCCTTCCACTTCCTCATCCAAGTCATTTATAAAAATCACAAAAAGCAGAGGTCCCAGAACAGATCCTTGTGGAACACCACTGGTCATCGAGCTCCATGCTGAATACTTTCCATCTACTACCACCCTCTGACTTCTATGGGCCAGCCAATTTTGTATCCAGACAGCCAACTTTCCCTGAATCCCATGCCTCCTTACTTTCTGAATGAGCCTACCATGGGGAACCTTATCAAACGCCTTGCTAAGATCCATATACACCACATCCACTGCTCTTCCTTCATCAATGTGTTTTGTCACATCTTCAAAGAATTCAATAAGGCTTGTGAGGCATGACCTACTCCTCACAAAGCCATGCTGACTGTCTCTGATCAAACCATGCTTTTCCAAATAATCATAAATCCTGTCTCTCAGAATCCTCTCCAATAATTTGCCCACTACCGACGTAAGACTGACTGGTCTATAATTCCCAGGGTTATCCCTATTCCCTTTCTTGAACAAGGGAACAACATTTGCCACCCTCCAATCATCTGGTACTACTCCAGTGGACAGTGAAGATCATCGCCAAAAGCACAGCAATCTCTTCCCTCGCTTCCCGTAATATCCTTGGGTATATCCCGTCTGGCCCCGGGGACTTATCTGTCCTCATATCATTCAAAATTTCCAACACATCCTCCCTCTTAACCTCAACCTGTTGGAGCATATCAGCCTGTTCCACGCTGTCCTCACAAACGACCAGGTCCCTCTCACTAGTGAATACTGAAGCAAAGTATTCATTTAGGACCTCCCCTACCTCCTCCGACTCCAGGCACAAGTTCCCTCCACTATCCCTGATCGGCCCTACCCTCACTCTGGCCATCCTCTTGTTCCTCACATAAGTGTAGAACGCCTTGGGATTTTCCTTAATCCTACCCGCCAAGACTTTTTCATGTCCCCTTCTAGCTCTCCTAAGTCCATTCCTCAGTTCCTTCCTGGCTACCTTGTAACCCTCTAGAGCCCTGTCTGATCCTTGCTTCCTCAACCTTAAGTAAGCTTCCTTCTTCCTCTTGACTAGCTGTTCCACATCTCTTGTCATCCAAGGTTCCTTCACCCTACCATCCCTTCCTTGCCTCATCGGGACAAACCTATCCAGCAGTCGCAGCAAGTGCTCCCTAAACAACCTCCACATTTCTGTCGTGCATTTCCCTGAGAACATCTGTTCCCAATTTATGCTCCCCAGTTCCTGCCCCAATTAAATATTTTCCCATCCCGTCTGCTCCTGTCCCTCTCCATGACTATAGTAAAGGTCAGGGAATTGTGATCACTATCACCAAAATGCTCTCCCACCGAGAGATCTGCCACCTGGCCTGGTTCGTTGCCAAGCACCAAGTCCAACATAGTCTCCCCTCTCATCGGCCTATCTAGATATTGAGTCAGGAAACCTTCCTGGACACACCTGACAAAAACTGCTCCATCCAAACTATTTGCACTAAGGAGGTTCCAATCAATATTAAGGAAGTTGAAGTCACCCATGACAACAACCCTGTTACTTCTGCACCTTTCCAAAATCTGCCTCCCAATCTGTTCCTCCATGTCTCTGTTGCTGTTGGGGGGTCAAAAGAAAACTCCCAAAGTGACTGCTCCTTTCCTGTTCGACTTCCACCCATCATGACTCAGTGGACAAACCCTCCTCGACGACCTCCCTTTCTGCAGCTTTGATACTATCCCTGATTAGCAATGCCACTCCCCCACCTCTTTTAACCTCCCTCCCTATTCCTTTTGAAACATCTAAACCCCGGAACATCCAACATCCATTCCTGCCCGTGATATCCACATCTCCGTAATGGCCACAACATCGTAGCTCCAAGTACTGATCCATGCTCCAAGTTCATCACCCTTATTCCTGACACTTCTTGCGTTAAAATAGACACACTTCAACCCATCATACTGGCTGCAACTTTGCCCTGTCAACTGTCTAACCTTCCTCGCAGACTCTCTGCACTCGGTATCTGCCTGTTCAACAGCTACCCCATCCACTGATCCGTGGCTCTGGTTCCCATCCCCCTGCCAAACTAGTTTAAACCCTCCCAAAGAGCTCTCGCAAACCTCCCGCCCAGGATATTGGTGCCCCTCCAGTTCAGATGCAACCCGTCCTTCTTGTACAGTCCCACCTTCCCCAGAAGGTATCCCAATGATCCACATATCTGAAGCCCTCCCTCCTACACCAGTTCTTTAGCCACATGTTCAGCTACACTCGCTCCCTGTTTCTAGCCTCACTAGCACATGGCACCAGTAACAATCCTGAGATTACTACTCTGCTTGTCCTGCCTTTCAGCTTCCAACCTAACTCCCTATATTTGCTTTTCAGGTCCTCATCCCTTTTCCTAGCTATGTCATTGGTACCGATATGTACCACGACCTCTGGCTGCTCCCCCTCCCCCTTAAGAATCCTGTGGACTCGATCCGAGACATCCCTGACCCTGGCACCCAGGAGGCAACATACCATCTGGGAGTCTCGTTCGCGACAACAGAATCTCCTGTCTGTTCCTCTAACCATTGAATCTCCTATCATTATCGCTCTCCTATTCTCCCCCCTTCCCTTCTGAGCCACTGAACCAGGCTCAGTGCCGGAGACCTGGCCGCTGTGGCTTTCCCCTGGTAGGTCGCCCACCCCCCCCTCCCAACCGTATCCAAAATGGTATACTTATTATTGAGGGGAACGGCCACAGGGGATCCCTGCACTGTGCGCCTATTCCCTCTCCCTCCCCTGACGGTCACCCAGCTACCTTTATCCTGTAACTTAGGTGGTGTCACTACTTCCCTATAACTGCTCGCCATCACCCCCTCAGCATTCACAAGGACAGGATTTGTTTTTGCTGAATAACCCCTCTTTTTCCACTCTCGCTCTGCCTATGGTTAAATAGCCTACCTAGTGAATACTAAGACTTCATCAGCAAGGCTCATTTATGAATATTGGCAACTTAAGTGAGGTAGTGCAAGGTGCCGAAGGAAATGTATAGCAGTAAGATATCAACACCTTCAATGCAGGAGCAGGGAAGGAGACAAGAGTGAAAAAGAAAAAATGGCACCTTTCTTATCCTCAGGATGTCTCAAAGAGCTCAAAATCAATGAATTTATTTAAAAGTGAAATGAGTATTGCTGAAAATAGAGATATGTTGTCAAAGCTTTTCGTCTTGCACTCATCAGGATAATTGCAATAACCAATGTAAGGGAAAAAAAAACATACTGCATGAGAAGAGAGTGCTGATTGGTAGAGGCGTTGCCACGGAGAATGCACCAGTTTATGGTGACCAAGTTAACTGCCAAGCTTTGTCTGAAATTTAAACCAAGCAGCTTGACCCAGTTTGGTCAAGGCATTACCCTGAGGAATGAACCCGCAAATGGCTGTCACTTATTTTGTTCAGTTGAAACAGGCGCAATGTTTGTACATATTCTTTGTCTGCAAAGAACAGGGCCCTGTGTATTAATATATGTAGCTTCCAGTACATGCAAATGCGCCACACTGCGAACCCAACTAACAATCTTAAATTGGTTGTCAGCATAATTCTTAGCACACTGAGGATTATTTAGCAAATGTTATCCAATCGCAGAATCACTTCTAATGTTGGACACGGTTTTCAGTTTTGCAAGCACAGGCTGGTTGGGAACGGTGAAAAGTGAAATTACTGACATTATGTAGACAAATGTGGCAGCCAATCTGTGTATTGCGACGTCCCATAAATGACCAATTAATCTGTTTTGGTGATGTTGGTTGAGGGATAAATTTTGGCCAGAATGTCTGGAGAACACCACTGCTCTTTTTCAAATAGAGCCATGGGATCTTTTACATCTCACCTGAGTAATGGCACCTCCGACAATGCAGCACTCGCTCAGTACTGCACTGAAGTGTCAGCCTAGATTATGTGCTGCAGTGGGTCCTGAATCCACAAGCTTCTGACTCAGGAGGTGAACGAGCTACCAGTGAGCCAAGCTGACACTTGAAAGCTCTGAAGAAGAAGATAGTTAATAGATGGGTAGCAGTGAATTCTAAGAGCTCCCACTCCCCCAGGATTAATCCTAGGTCCCATCATATTTAAGTGAATAATATTGGCCAAAGATATTGTAAATAGAATATTGAAGTTTTTGGATATTAAATTAGGTGGAAAGCAAAATGTTCTGAGGAGACAGATGCAATTGAGAGATATCTGGACTCTTAGCAACTGAGAAGAATGAGAAATGTAATTTGAAATTTACAAAATGTACCATACTGAAGACTGTACCAAAATCATATTTGGTGGCGTGAGTTCACTGGTCCTATGCACAAAGGCAATTATTAACCAGTTCAGTCCAAGTACTAAATAAGATAGACTTCTATCTCTCCCGTGTGTTGTCAGACTCCTTATCTGACATCCAGTCTGATAAGTCTCTCCTTCCTCTAGCTAAAACACTGGGAAAACCAAAGGCACTGACTTTGGCACAGTCACAGACTCCGTATTCTTGTCACCGATTTCACACCCCTCCCCAGCCATTAACTTAAGCTGAACCTGATCATTCACAATTTTAACGTCCTATTCGACCCCATATCCTCTCCATCAAAGTCCGCCTACTTCCACCTGAATCCTGTCTCACAACAAGTCCTACTCATCCATCACTCCAGTCCTTGCTGATTTACAATGCCTCAATGCCTCCCATATAAAGTCACTCTTGTGTTTCAATACATTAGTGGCCTTGCCCTCCCTATTTCTGTAAACTCCTGCAACAGTAAAACCACACTCCCCACCCCAAGAACTCATTTCTTCGAACTCTGACCTCTTGTATATTCCCTATAACCCTTTACCTATTATTGGCAGACAAATAGACCCCATGTTCTGAAATCTCCTCACCAAAGCCTTCCACCCCTTGCTTCTCCTTTAAGACATGGTTTTATAAAAGTGAAAGCATGTTTGACAAATCTATTGAGTTTTTTGAGAATGTAACTAGCAGGGTAGATAAAAAGGGGAACCAGAGGATGTAGTGTATCTACATTTTCAAAAAATATTCAATAAGGTGCCACACAAAAGGTTGTTAACACAAGCTCATGGAGTTGGGGATAATACATTAGCATGGATAGAGGAATAGTTAAAAGGATAGTAAACAGAGTAGAAGTAAACAGGTCATTTTCAGGTTGGCAAGCTGTTAAGAGTGGTGAGCTGCAAGGATCAGTGCTGAGGTCTGTTATTTACAATCTATATAAATAACTTAAATGAAAGGATCGAGTATAATGTAGCCAAGTTTGCTGATGATATAAAACTAGGTGGAAAAGTAAGCTGTGAGAAGGACACAAGGAGCCTGCAAAGGGATATAGACAGTTTAAGTGAGTGGGCAATAGGATAGCAGATGGAGTGGAATGTGGGGAAATGAGAGGTTATTTATTATGGTAGAAAAAAAAAGCAATTTTTTTTTTTTTTAAATGTGAGAAACTATTAAATGTTCAGAGGATTCAAAGGTGTTGTTGTTCACAACATAAAGTTAACATGCAGGTACAGCAAGCAATTAGGAAGGCAAATGGTATGTTGGCCTTCAGTGCTAGGGCATTGAAGTACAAGAGAAAGAAAGTCTTGCTGCAATTGTACACGGCTGTACAATTTTGTTCTCAATTCTTGCCTTAGAGGCAGTGCAAAGAAGGTTCACTCGATTGATTCCCAGATGAAACAGTTGTCCTATGAAGAGATAAAAGCAAAATACTGCAGATGCTGGAAATCTGAAATAAAAACAAGAAATTCTGGAACCACTCAGCAGGTCTGGCAGCATCTGTGAAAAGAGAAGCAGAGTTAACGTTTCGGATCAGTTCCGAAGAAGGGTCACTGACCTGAAACGTCAACTCTGCTTCTCTTTTCACAGATTCTGCCAGACCTGCTGAGTGGTTCCAGCATTTCTTGTCCTATGAAGAGAGATTGAATAGAATATTCTTTTGAGTTAAGAATGAGAGGTGATCTCATTGAAATAAGATTCTGAGGGGGCTTGACAGGATAGAATCTAAGAGACTGTTTCCCCTGGCTGGAGAGTCTAGAACTAGGAGGCATCGTCTCAGGATAAGGGGTCGGCCATTTAAGACTACGAGGAGCAATTTCTTCACTCACAAGGGTGGGAATTTTCTACTCCAAAGGGCTGTGGATGCTTAGTTATTGAGTACATTCAAGACGGAGATCAATAGATTTATGGACACTAAGGGAGTCGAGGGATATGGGGATCAGGCAGGAAGTGGAGTGGAGGTCAAAGATCAGCCATCATCTTATTGAATGGTGGAGCAGGCTCAGGAGCCATATAGCTTACTTATGTTCTTATACTCCAAGACCCTCCTTAAAATCCACCTCCAACCAAATCTTTAGCGGCCCACCTCATAATATCTCTTATTCCATGTACACTTTTCTCTTGATCATACCTTTGTGAACTGCTTGGAGACATTTTTCTAAATTAAAGGCACTAAATAAATGCAAGTTGTTCTGGTTACTGTAGTCCACTTGCACACAGTCAATTAATTCTGTGTCCCCAGAAAGTCATCTGAATTTTGCAAAAATCTATGGTTTATAAAAAGACGAAAAACAAAAGCAGCCAACAATTAATGTCTGCCATGAAAGAAAACAAAACAGCAGGTATGTCAGCTCAGCCTTTTCCTATGATTCTTCTTGTAGTGATTTTGGGACGGACATCGCCACAGGACTGGGAGATGGTTGACTGTCCGCTTGTAACTGTCTGGAGTAAGTTTTCCCCTGTACTGCAAGGATGTGGATCACCACCTGGCCACAGCACAGAGGGGAAAAAAAAAAATCAGGTAGGGAGACTGCATGCTCTTAACAGAGCCCCCCCATAACAGATTTTTTTTTTTTTTTTAAAAAGAGATACAGCACTGAAACAGGCCCTTCGGCCCACCGAGTCTGTGCCAAACATCAACCACCCATTTATACTAATCCTACACTAATCCCATATTCCTACCAAACATCCCCACCTGTTCCTATATTTCCCTACCACCTACCTATACTAGTGACAATTTATAATGGCCAATTTACCTATCAACCTGCAAGACTTTTGGCTTGTGGGAGGAAACCGGAGCACCCGGAGAAAACCCACGCAGACACAGGGAGAACTTGCAAACTCCACACAGGCAGTACCCGGAATCGAACCCGGGTCCCTGGAGCTGCGAGGCTGCAGTGCTAACCACTGCGCCACCCTAATCCAACTGTTAATTTAAAAGGAGGAAAAAAACAGGCAAGATCCATTATGGGTGTGCAATCTTCCGCATCTGATTCTCCACCCTGTGCAATGGCCATGTGTTAGACGAAAATCTACTTTATTTCTGCCCGCTTAAACTTGTTTTATTATAAAGCATAAATATTTACAAGACTAACCTCAACAATATCATCATCAAACAAAAGCCAGAAGCCATGACTTTTCACAATAGTTATGTAATGTCCACGGTTAGGGCCACTGAAATGGAAGGGAAAAAAAAAAATTAGGACATCAAACCAAATATTAAGTACAACGTAGATAAGATAACTGAGCAAAATTTATACAACTGCATTGTAGCTAAAAATTCTTGCTTTATTATTTTAAAATCGCCACAGAAAAACTGTTACTCATATTTGATTATGGATTTTGCTAGAAAAAAAGTAGACATGGTCAGGAAGAGCTCACTTTTAAGTGACCATAATAGTTAATGAGTCAATGTCAATTTATACAAGAATGAACCAGTTTTCAACCAACATATCAATTTCACTTAATGCAGGGAGATCCTCTTGTAAATCTACAGCATTCTTTATTCTTTGGTATTTTTCATAGCTCATATCATTTCTATTCTCAGCATCCTCCCAAGAACATAAAGAATAGGAGCATTCTATTTTGCAATTTTTCAATAAATCTTCCTTTCTCTCCATTTCCATCTAGTTTTCTAAATCTCTCTCATTTTAAACTCAAGTTTATATTGCTTGTGCAAATCTTTTTCTGGCCTCTTTTAATCTCCAGTGCTTCAGCAGAGCAGAAAAAAAAGATTAAGTCGTTTAGCAAGCAAATCCCCTCCTGCACAGCTAGTTTACAGGAAGTAGCCGGAACATAAGAAAGAAGAGGAGATAACAATTTATTATAATTGGGTTGCACTAGAAAATGGGCAGGAAGGAAAAAGGTTCTGATCAATACTTAAATCCTAACAGTAACAGATAATGGACTGGCTAGATGCCCAGAAATCAAGTCTTATAAAAAAAAAACATGCCTTGTAGCTGTAGTCAGAATGGGCAGCAGAAATGATGGGGGATATAGTACCTTTTCTTAAATGAATAGCTGCCATGGCAAACTGTTGTCAGCATATGCTATCCCTTAGGAAACACATGTGGAGAAGATGTGAGAACAGGCCTTTCATCACATTATACACAGACATAAATGCAATACACTGGAGCACAATTAGCAAAATGAGCAGTGTGATTTCTCACTTTCCACCAATAGGAGATAGTTAACCTTTTGAAGACCCAGTATCAGTTTCAACTTTCTAGGATTTAAAGCGAGCAATGCCATACGAATTCAAAGCAGAAGTAGGCCATTCAGCCCCTCGAGCCTGCTCCACCATTTAATAAGATCATGGTGGATCGGTTTCTGTCTCGAATTCCACACTCCCATCTACCTCCGATAAGCTTTGATTCCATTGCCCAAAAATCTATCTATCTCTGCCTTAAAAATATTCAATGACTCCGCCCCCACTACCTTCAGAGGCAGAGAATTCCAAAGTCGCACAACCCTCAGAAAATATTTGTCCTCGTCTCGGTCCTAGAAGGGCGACCCCTAATTTTCAAACAGTGCCCCCTAGTTCTGGACTCACCCACAAGAGGAAACATCCTTTCCACATCCACCTTGTCAAGACCGTTCAGGATCTTATATACTTCAAATCAAGTCTCCCCTCACTCTTCTAAACTCCAGTGAAAACAAGCCCAGTCTGTCCAACCTTTCCTCATAAGACAACCTGCTCATTCCAAGTATCAATCTAGTAAACCTCCTCTGAACCGCCAACGCATTTACATCCTTCCTTAAAAATGGAGACCAAAACCGCACACAGTATGAGATGTGGTCTCACCAATGCCCTGTATAACTGCAGCATAACATCCTTACTTTTATTTTCAATTCCTCTCGTAATAGAGGATAGCATTCCATTAGCCTTCTTTATTACTTGCTGTACCTGCATACTTTTTGTGACTCACACACTAGAACATCTAGATCTCTCTGCACCTCAGAATTCTGCAGTCATTCCCTGTTTAAGAAATACTCCGCTTTTGTTTTTATCCTTCCTGCCAAAGTGAACTTCACATTTTCTCACATGATACTCCACCTGCCAGATTTTTGCCCACTCAAACTACATCAGTCTGCAACCTACTTATGTCCTCTTCACAATATACTTTCCTACGTATCTTTGTGTCATCTGCAAATTTAGCTACCATGCCATCGCTCCCCTCATCTAGTTCATTGAAATAAATTGTAAAAAGTTGAAGCCCCAGCACAGACCCCTGCGGGACTCCACTTGCCACATCGTGCCAATCAGAAAAGGACCTATCTATTTTCTGTTTACTGCCAGCCAGCCAATCTTCTATTCATGCAAATATTTTACTCTCTGCACCATGAGCTCCTACTTTACACAATAACCCTTTATGTGGCACCTTGTCAAATGCCTTCTGGAAATCCAAGTCAACGGGCTCCCCTTGATCCACAGCGCATGTTACTCCTTCAAAGAACTCCAAAAAATTGGTTCAACATGATTTCCCTTCCACAAAACCATGCTTACTATTTCCAATGACCTTGAGTTTTTCTAAGTGCCCAGCTATAGCTTCCTTAATGATTGATTCTAACACCTTCCCCACGACAGATGTCAAGTTAACTGGCCTATAGTTACCAGTTTTCTGCCTGCTCCCCCCACACTTTTGAATAGAAGGGTTATATTTACTACTTTCCAGTCTGATGGAACCTTTCCAAAATCTAGCGAATTTTGAAAAATTACCACCAACACATCTACTACCTTATTAGCCACCTCTTTGAAGACCCTAGGATGAAGCCCATCAGGACCCAGGGACTTGTCAGCCCGCAGCTCCATCAGTTTGGTCAGTACTGCTTCCCTGGCTATTGTAATTTCACCAAGTTCCTTTCTTCCTTCCACCTCCTGATTTACAGCGATTACTGCAATGTTTTTTGTAGCCTCTATAGTGAAGACAGAAGCAAAATATTTGTTCACTTAATCCGCCATTTCCTTATTATCTATTAAGTCCCCATTCTCATTCTCTAGAGGACCACTCACTTTACTTACTCTTTTCCTTTTTAAATACCTGTAGGAACTCTTGCTATACGTTTTTACATTTCTAGCTAGCTTCCTCTCATACTCTAATTTCTTTCTCCTGATTAACCCTTTAGTCATTCTCTGCCATTCTTGATATTCTGACCAATCATCTGACCTGCCACTCATCTTTGCACAATTATATGCTTTTTCCTCAAGTTTGATGCTTTCCTTCGCTTCTTTAGTTAACCACGGATGGTGGGTCCTCCCCTTAGAATTTTTCTTTATAGTCGGAATATACTTATTCTGAAATATCCTCTTAAATGTCTGCCACTGCTTCTCTATTGATCCATCTCCTAGCCTAGTAACCCAGTTCACTTTAGCTAGTTCAGCTTTCATGCCCACATAGTTGCCCTTATTTAAGTTTAAAATTCTAGTCTTCGACCCACTCCTCTCTCTTTCAAACTGGCTGTAAAATTCAATCATATTGTGGTCACTGCTAGAGGTGCCTTTACTCTGAGGTCATTAATTAATCCTGTCACATTACACAATACCAAGTCTAATATAATCTGCTCTCTGGTTGGTTCCAGAACGCCCTGCTTTAAGAAACTCTCGCGAAAGCATTCTATGAACTCCTCATCCAGGCTACTATTGCCAATCTGATTTTTCCAGTTTATATGTAAATTAAAATCACCTGATTATTGCCGTGCCTTTATCACAAGCACCCAATATTTCTTCTTGGATACTTCGTCCTGCGTTGTGGTTACAGTTAGGGGGCCTGTAGACCACTCTCACTAGTGACTTCTTTCCCCTACTATTCCTCATCTCCACCCAAATTGATTCTACGTCCTGATTTCCTGAACCAAGATCATCTCTAACTATTGCACCAATGCCATCCTTGATTAACAGCGCTACTCCTCCACTTTTACCTAGCTTCCTATTCTTCTTGAAGGTTATATACCCCTCGATATTGAGGACCCAATCCTTGTCATCCTGTAGTCATGTCTCCATAATGGCTATCAGATCGTATTTATTTACTTCAACATGTGCTATCAGTTCGTCTACTTTGTTGTGAATGCTATGTGCATTCAGATACAGCCTTTAGTTTTGTCTTTGTTATCTTTGTAACATCTAGTCTTGACTATTGGTGTATTCTTGGATTTTTTTCCTCAGTCCCTTCCTGCCGTTCTCTGACCTTCATTTCCCATATTACTATTCTGCTCTCCTGCCTGGACTCTACCCCTTGATTGGCTACATCTACCCAAGCTGGATCCCTCTCCCCCCTTGTTTAGTTTAAAGCCCTCTCTACAGTTTGCTAGAAGACTGGTCCCAGCACGGTTCAGGTGCAGACCCAACAATACAGCCCCCACTTTCCCTAGTACTGGTGCCAGTGCCCCACGAACTGAAACCCACTTCTCCCACACCAGTCTTTGAGCCACGTATTCATTTCACTGATCTTATGTGCCCTCTGCCAATTGACATGTGGCTCAGGTTATAATCCAGAGATTACCACCCTTGAGGTTCTGCTCTTCAATTTGTTGCTCAACTCCTCATATGGTCTAAGCAGAACCTCTTTCCTAGTCCTACCTATGTCGTTGGTACCTACATGGACCACAACAACTGGATCCTCCCCCTCCCAGTTCCTGTCCATCCCTGAGCAGATGTCCCAAACCCTGGCACCAGGCGAGCAACACAGCCTTCTGGACTCTCGCTCTTGGCTGCACAGAACATTGTCAATCCCCCTCACCATACTATCCCCTACTACCACTAAACTCCTTTTTGCTCCCCCACTTGGATGGCTTCCTGTACCAGTGCCATGGCCAGTCTGCTCATCCACCCTGCAGACTTGGCTTTCATCTACACAGGTTGAGAGCACCTCAAACCTGTTTGACTGTTGCAAAGTCTGAGGCTCCTCCACTACTGTCTGCTCAGTCCCTTTACCTGCCTCACTCACAGTCACATCCTCCTGTCCCTCACTGCTGACCAAAACAGATGACCCTGTTCTAAGAGCCTAAGACCGTCCTCTGGAACAAAATTTCCAGGTATTTCTCCACCTCCCTCATGTTGCACAGTGTTTGTAGTTTGGCCTCCAGATCAATAATCCTGATCCAGAATTCCTCTAGCTTCTTACACTTTCTGCAGACGTGCTTGTCCTGGATCACCTTCGCATCCAGGAGCTCCCACAAAGCACAGCTGCAACATAACACTTGTCCTGGCATTGCTACTTATACTATTAGTTAATTTACTTTGATTAATTTCTTAATTAACTTAAAATAATTCCTATATATCATAGAACTTACTGTGCTTATTAAATGCTAGCACCACCTTCAACTAAAGTTATACTTTTCTTGATTATATAGATATGTAGACCTTCCTACTGGTAAGAGCGCTTGCCAATTCTAATAAGTCTTATTAGTAAGTTTTACAAGTACTGATAAACAGCAATACTTAATACAGCTTATGTATTAAGCAGTCTGAATTTAAGCAAATACACTCCCTGCTGGTCAGTCTCTCCCACTATGATAAATTATCAAATCCGCTTTAGTTTTTTAAGTTTATATACCAATGAATCGATCAAAGCTTATTTTGTACTTGATCGCTTTAGATGAAATTAAATTAAAAATTTACCAGTATACTCACCCCGGCGGCTTTCTGTTTCCCTGCTCTCTGTCGACAGTGACGTAACTCTGATGTTGTTTTTCGATTTTTTTTCCCCCTGCTCTGCTCCCGCTGCTCTCTCTCTGGCCTCCGATTTCTTGGCGCGCTTTTTAAATCTCTGCTCCCGCTGCTCGCTCTCTCTCTCTCTGGCTTCTGATTTCTTGGTACACTTTTTAAAGCTCTGCTCCCGCTGCTCTCTCTCTCTCTCTCTGGCCTCTGATTTCTTGGCCCGCTTTTTAAATCTCTGCTCCCACTGCTCTCTCTCTCTCTCTCTCTAATACAAAATATAGAAATCACAGATTACATCAGAGCAAATAGAAAAACAGCCTCAAAATTCCTGACAGGCCACAATGCAGCCAGAGTTTGGTGCTGTGAGGGGAGTCCGGTTGGGAAGTAGTCTTTCCTCTCTCCTACACCCAGGATAAACAAATTGACATTTACCAGTTTTTGAAATGCACATGGATTGCTCTGCGACTAATTGCCATTCGCAAAGCAATATTGGCCTACTTCTATCCATATGTAATGCTGGCAAGGAAACGACACCTTCCATTGTGGGAAATGAAAACAAAACTGCTGGTACATCTGGTGGGATGATGTCACTCTACTAATCCCACTTCTCATGATGTGCAGACAGGGATACCTGATACAGATTAGGTTACTAATTTATTGAAGATTTTTATTCATAGAATAATACAGCACAGGAGGCTATTTGGTCCATTGTTCCTGTACTGGCTCATTGGTGGAGCTATCTAATTAGTCCCAGTCCCTGCAAAATATTCCTTTTGAAAATATTTATACAATTCCCTTTTTAAAGGAATTATGGAATCTGCTTCCCGCACCCTTTATTTCTAATACCTCACTCGGTAAAAATAATTCTAATCTCCCCTCTGGTTCTTTTGTCAATTGCATTAAATCTCTATTATGGCAACTGACTCTCCTGCCACTGGAAACAGTTTCTCCCCATTGAATCTAACAAAACCCGTCAATTTAGAACACCTCGATTAATCTCCTTTGGCCACATTACTGATTCGAAACCAGCAGCACCGATTTCTTTCTGCCTTCTCTAGGTTTCTTCATTTTCTTGCACTTTTGGTTGGATGAACCCATCCTGTCTTTTCACTGAATACTATTTGCGCATTCCTTTGTCCTTTTATTAATTATCACTGCATCAGCTACTGGGGACTAAACTGGATAAACCCCAAAAACGGGTGCAAAGAATTGCGATGCTCGACTAGCCTGTGCCTGTTTGATGTAATGCAGGCAGCAGTGAATCTTTGTGCTACCTATTCGTTATGATATCGCCACACAGCCAGCACTAACAGTGCTGTTTATTGACTGCACGCATCAGCATGGAGCCCCTAAATCATTACTTGCTAGTACTACGTAAAGCTAGCCCGGACCTCTTTAGAAGCTGCACTGTATCTGCTGAAGGTGCTGAAATCATGCAGAATAGAATCATGCAATAATACAGCCATTTGGCCCATTAAGTCTGTACCAGCTCTTCCAAAGAGAAATCAAGTTAGTCCCACTCCCCATTCTTTCCCCCATATCCCTACAATTTTTCTCCTTCCAGTATTTATCCAACTCCCTTTTGAAGGCTACTAGTGAATTTGTATCCACCACCTTATCAGACTGTACATTCCAAATCCTAACCACTCGTTGCATAAAAAAAGTTTTTCCTTCTGTCACATCACTGCAAAACTTTCAGCATTCAAGACTGGATATGGCAGGACTGCAGAGCTATGATCGGATCACTCGTTGTGGGAATTCATAGCTCTGTCTATAGCATGTTGCTACCACTGTTAAGCATGCATGTTGTCCTGTGTTGTAGCTTGGCCAGACTGACACCTCATTTTTTAAGGTGTGATGCCTGCTGCTGCTCCTGACATGCTGGGCTGGATTCTATGAGCCTGCCGCCAAGAGCTCAAAAAATGGTGGCCCGCCCATACGGGCCATACGCCAATTTTAAGTGCAGCAATGGCATCAGCTGCCTGTGCGCTGATGCCATTTTTAAAATGGCGGCCAGCCCTGCTGTCTAATTTAAATATTTAAAGACATAATAAAATTAAATACATACATTTCTTTTGCCCCTCTCCCACCCCCAATAACAATTACATTAACTATCTGCCCTCCACCACCCCCCCCCAAAAACACTTACCTTTAACATCTGACCTCCACCCCCCCACCCGCACACCACGCCACAAACTGCACAAAGTTTAAAGTACAACCCCTTCCTACCATCCCTATACCCATGATGTTTATTTGAACCTGTCTCTCTACACTGAAACTTACCTCCCCTCCCCACCAGTGTGGTGCCTCATTTCCCTGGACGGGAATCCGAAGGAGTGGGAGTGCCAGCTGCTGTGGCCCTCAACATCTGAGGTAAATGCATCAGTTTTATTGATTTGAAGATGCTGAGTGTGGTCCTGTCTCAAGCAGCAAGGGCGCGGCCACCACGGTGCCTCACTGCCACAGAGAGGATTGGGCCAGACCCTGCCGGCATCTAGGTCCGTGGTGGGCCTCATCCAGAGCCCGTCGCGGATCTCGACATCAAGGGCTGCTTAAAAGCCAGTCCGCTCTTCTACACTCCTGTTAGAACCAGGATTGCTCCCCGGACTTAGATTCACGGGCTGAATTTTCAAAGGGCCTGTCATGAAGACCCCCACCTGCCAAGAATGAAGCATATTAATTTCGTCATATGAACATTAATTTTAAATTGTTGCTGGAGTGAAGAAATGACTTGTTTAAAGAGATCACCAGACATTTGGCTGGAGGATATTTGTATACCTAGGAAAAGACAATGGGAATGCTCACTGATTCAATTAACAGAGATTGGTCTGGGCAACGGCAATCCACACCTTGGTCGGTGCAAGAGACAGCACTACACCCCCCACTGAGAACTTTGAAATCCACAAACCGCAGAAGCGGTTGTTCCCAAATAAGGGGTTAGTCGCATGACTAACTTACTGGCCAACTTGGAATTTTGAATTGTGCCCCAGGACAGTTTGAAGACAGACTGCAGTTTGCAACTGAACCTGGAACAAGAGAGCCTCTCTTCTGGCTGGCTCTCCCTCGCTTTCTCACAAACCTCAAGAGAGAAAAGAAACAAGTTAAAGCGTGCACTGGGCCCCAAAGAACAGCAGGGCTTACCGGCAACCAAAGACTCCACCTTGAACTCAAAGGACTGTAAATACACCCAGCTATTGCCTCAAACTTTTCCCCTTTATTCTTTCTACCTTTTCTGTCTCTATCGGAGTGTGTTTATTGCGTATGTATGCTAGCGTGGTCAAGTCTCGTATTCTGTAGTCATGAACCGTATTAGAGTTTAAGGCTAATAGATTTAAACAAGAAAGGTGAAAGTTTAAGAAAACCTGTCTAATTGATTTCTTTGCCTTACAATTAGAAAGCGGTGAACTGAGGGGGGAACTGAAACTGTTTTAAAAATTAAACCCGGTTATGGTTAAACCAGGCAAAGGCCGAGGGGGAACCCCGGGACCCCTTTCTCACTTCGTCACAAAAGGCCACAGAGTCAGGAGCCGGTGCAGACACAATTCGAAAATTGCAGTCCCGGAGGTCTGGAACCTGATGCCTTCAATGTGAGGGCTGGGGGTGGGGAGGGGAGGGAACGGGGAAGCTGCTCACCTCCAATGAAGGGCCTAATAGTCCCATGAAGGAGCTCGTTAAGGGGCTGGAGTTCTGCATGGTACGTTTCTGTGAAGATTCCAGCAAGCCTGACCAGTCTAGTGCATGGTAGTGCACAGCAGTCGGGCTTGCAAGGGGTAGGTGGCAAACCTTTTGGGTAAGAGATGAAATGGTTTGGGCCTGTGGGAATCTAGTACCAGGCCCAGTGTAGGACTTTTTTTATTTTCTAAGCACTGCCTCACCTTTTTATTCCACAGGTTCTCCATGCAGCTTCCTGCACTCATCTGCAAGGAGGCAGCAGCAGCCCAATCATGGCTGCTGCCAGCCTTTGCTGCTTGCACTCTGCAGACGCTTGGTGCCGAACTTGACTTATGCTAATTAGGGCCTTTACATAATTGTGTCTGTTAGCAACACAGCTGAAACGAGGGTGTCTGGACCCGGAAATTATTCCGGCGACAGGTTCTCAATCCAGATTTGAAAATTCAGCCCATAGTTTCATTTACGGCACAGAAGGAGGGAAATCAACCTATCAAGTCTGCGCCTGCTCTCTGTGGAGCAATTCAGTCAGTCCCATTCCCTCACTCTATCCCTACAAGTAGCCCTACAAGTGTATTTCCTTCAAATCCTTTTGAAATCATTCATCACCTCCGCTTCCACCACCCTCGGAGGCAGCGAGTTCTAGGTCATTACCACTCGCTACATAAAAAAATTCTTCCTCATTCCTCAACCCGGGTTTTCTCCGGGTGCTCCGGTTTCCTCCCACATCCAAAGACTTGCAGGTGATAGGTAAATTGGCTGTTATAAATTGCCCCGAGTGTAGGTAGGGAATATGGGATTACTGTAGGGTTAGCATAAATGGGTGGTTGTTGGTCGGCACAGACTCGGTGGGCCAAAGGGCCTGTTTCAGTGGTGTATCTCTAAATAAATAAATAAATAAATAAAAATAAATTCCTCAGTGTCTCCTGCCCAAAACCTGCAATCTGTGTCCCCTTGTCCTTTTACCATCAGTGAATGGGAACAGCTTTTGTCTAGCTTATCTAAACTTGTCATAATCTTGTACACCTCCACCTCCTTTGTTCCAAGGAGATCAACCTCCGCTTCTCCAACCTATCCTTGTAGCTAAAATCATTCTGGTAAATCTTCTCTGCACTCTCTCAAGGGCCCTCACATCCTTCCTAAAATGTGGTGGCCAGAACTGGACGCAATACTCGAGCTGGGAACTAACCAGAGCTTTATAAAAGGTTCAGCAAAACTTCCCTACTTTTTTAGTCAATACCTCTATTATGAAGCCCAAGATTCCATATGCTTTGCTAACTACTCTCTCAATATATCCTACCACCTTCAAAGATCTATGCATATAAACCCCAGGTCCCTGTCCCTGCACACTTTAGAACTATGCCATTAAGTCTATATCACCTCTCCCTATCCCTTCTGCCAAAATGCATCACCTCACATTTCTCTATTAAATTCCATCTGCTACTTGTCTGCCCATTCTGCTAGTCTATATCCTGTTGCAGTTAATTGGTATCATCCTCACTGTTTGCCACACCTCCAAGTTTGGCATCATCGGAAATTTTGAAATTTTACTTTGTATTCCAATATAGAAATCATTTATATACATCCAAAAATGCAACAGTCCTAGCACTGAGCCTCGGAGAACTTCACTGTCTACCATCCTCCAGTCTGAAAAACAACCATTTACTATGACTCCTGGTTTCCTGTCCTTAAGCCAATTCGTTTATCCAAGTTGACACTGACCCTCCTATTGCATGAGCCTCAATTTTGATAACCAGCCTTTTGTGGTACTTTGACACTTTGTTAAAATCCATAAAGACAACATTCACTGCATTCCCCTCATCAACCTTCTCTGTTGTTTCATCAAAAAATTCAATTAGATTAGTCAAACATAGTCAAACTTTTACAAAATCTGCTGGCTCTCCTTAATTAACTCAAACCTCTCTAATTGCCGGTTGATGCTTTCCTGATTATTGCTTCGAAAACCTGACCCACCACTGATGTTAAATTGACTAGCCTGTAGCTACTCAGAATGTCCTTGCACCCTTTCTTGAATAAGAGTGTCACATTTGCTATTTTCCAAACCTCTGGCACCTCCCCCACATCAAGGGAAGATTGCAAGATTATGCCCTTCCACTATCTCCACTCCCATTTCCTTTGGCAATCTGGGACACAAACCATCCAGGCCAGGTGACTTATCCACTAAGCATAGCTAGTCTTTCCAGTAAACTCTGCCCATCAATTTTCACCTCATTACCGCTACCATCAATATTTTGTCAGCATCCTCCTCCTTAAGTCAACACTGAAACAAAGTACTTAAGTATTCTAATATAAATAAAAGCAAAACACTGCAGATTCGGGAAATCTGAAATAAAAATACTGGAAATAGAATGGCAGTTAAAATAAAAGGTACCTCAAAATCTTCTACCGGCATGTAAATAGTGAGCAGATAATAAGTGGGGTGGGGCCTGTTAGGGACAAAGAAGGTGATGTATGCGGAGAGGTGCAAGGCAAGGCTAGAATGCTTAAGTATAAATAAAAACTAGAAATGCATTTGCGAAGAGAGAAGCAGATTTTACGTTTCAGGTCAGTGACCTTTCATCAGAACTTTTTTTCTGATGAAGGGTCACTGATCTGAAATGCTGTCAGACCTGAGTATTTCCAGCATTTCTAGTTTTTATTTATACTTAAGTATTCTAGCCTTGCCTTGCACCTCTCCGCATACTTTGTCCCAGACAGGCCCCACCCCGCTTATTATCTGCTCACTATTTACATGCCAGTAGAAGATTTTGAGGTACCTTTTATTTTAACTGCCATTCTATTTTCATATTCTTTCTTTGCCAGTCTTACTTTCCTCTTCACTTCCCCTCCCAAAATTATTGTATTTGGCTTGGTTCTCACTTGAAGAATTCACCCAGTGTGCATCATACACCCTTTTTTTGAGTTTCATCTCAATCTCCTTTGTCATCCAAGCCGCTCTGGCTTTGGTTTGCTTGCTTTTCCCCTTTGTTGGAATGAAAGCCCCCAATACGAATACTCTAGTTCTTGCACATGTGTGATTTCCCTGCAGATTTCTCTCTCTACTTGGAAGCCTATAGATTAGCCCCCCCATTGGCATGATCAAACCCTTTTTCCTTCTCAACTCTAACCAAATGGATTCTTTCCTTGCCCCCTCAAGGACATTCTCCCTTCCTAAAACTACAGTGTCTTCCCTAATCAGTACTGCCACCCCACCTCCCCTTGTTTCCTTCCTTATCTTTTGAGAACACTTTGTATCTTGAATATTAAGCACCCAGACCTCACTATTTTTAAACCACTTTTCTGTTATTGTCACATCATATTCCTGCTTGTAGCTCACCAACCTTATTCACCACACTTTGTGGGTTTACATACATGCATTCTAAACCTGTCTTTGTATTTCTTATAGTCCTCCTTAGTCTGCTATCTAAAATGGTACTACTTCCTTCTCTAGTACTATCCGACACTCTCACTCCTTTATGCACTTCATTCCTCTTTTCCAGTTCTATATGCTGGTTCCCACCATCCCCTCCCCCGTCAATTTAGTTTAAACCCTCCCCAACAACACTAATGAACCTCCCCACGAGGACATGGGTCCCAGTCCTGTTGAGGTGCAACCCGCTCCTTTTGAACAGGTGCCTCCTGCCCAAGAACTGGTCCCAGTGCCCCAACAATCTGAAGCCCTCGTTCCTTAAACCATGCATTGATCTTTCCTATTACTACTCTCGTTAGCACATGACATTGAGAGTAATCCAGAGATCGGAGAATAATCAAGACCTTCGAGGTCCTACTTTTCAAACTTCCTCCCTAGCTCCTGAATGTCTGACCGTGGGAACTCAATATTTGCCCCCTCTATTTCATTGGTACCGGCAGGTACCACAGCTTCTGGCTCACTCCCTGTCCCCGGCAGAATAGTCTGCACCTTCTCCATGATGTCCTTTACCCTGGCACAAGGGAGGCAACACACCATGTGGGACACATGATGGTTACAGAAATGCCTGTCTGTTCTCCTAACTATGGAATCTCCTATAAAGACAGCATTGCTACTCTTTGCTGTTCCCTCCTGCTCAATCCCTTACCCATTGGTGCCATGGTCTGGACAGCACTCCTTCAGGTGTCGTTACTCCCAGCAGTCTCCAATGCAGAGTACTGGTTTGAAAGGGACACAGCCTGAACAGTCCTGCATTTCCTGCCTCTTCCTACTCTTCCAGAGGGCCACTCATCTACTCTCAAACTCTGTGCCTGTGGTGTGGAATGTACTATCCAGGAAACTCTCAGACTCCTTGATGCTCCACAGTGACGCCAGGTGCCCTTCAAACTCAAACCTGGAGCTTGAACTCAATCTGCTGGAGACACTTCCTACACTTGGGGGAACACGACACATGAAGTGGCCTGCAGTTGCTACATGGTGCAAAAATTACAAGCAGCAGGTCTCAGCTGCCCATCCAGGATGTAAAAAACATCTACTCCCTCTTTTAGAATTTAGCTAGTACCTTGTTTTAACTATTAATTTTAATACCTCTAGACCTGCTCAGTGCTAATACTCTTGATGATACACTGTATGATGACTGAGTGAGGATATATCAGGTCATGAGGTTACAGATTATGTTGTTCTGATGGCCCACAGCTCCTCTTGGGATGTCTAGTTTTGAGTTGCTTGATCGGTTCTGGATCTATCCCATTTAACATGGTGGTAGTGCCACACAACACAATTGAGGGCATCCTCAGTGTGAAGATGGGACTTCATCTCCACATGGACTGTGCGGTGGTCACTCCTACTAATATGGTCATGGACAGATGCATCTGCAACAGACAGATTAAGGATGAAGTCAAGTAGGTTTTTCCCTCATGTTAATTCTTTCACCACCTGCTGCAAGCTCAGTTTGGCAAGAATTGGCCAGCTTGGTCAGTAGTGGTGCTATCAAGCTACTCGGTGATGGACATTGTAGTAGCCCACCCGCAACAAAAGAAAATAGTTGACCCAGAAGAGAGAGGGCACCAAGGTTTTCCAACACCACATTGGAGCTCCTGGTGGAGGAAGTGGAAAGGAGAGATGGCCTGTAAACTCAGTGGTTCCCAGAGGTCCTCCAAACACATGGTGAGAAGGCAGTGAAGCAGATAACCACTGGAGGTCGATGCCATGAAAGCAGCTCCAAAAGGTCTTGGGTGTAGTGTTGCAAGAAGTTTAATGACCTCATGCAAGTGGTCAAGTCAGTGAATGCATCTTTAAATGCCATATCCCACTAGCTGCACCACAAGCCTCAGACACTGCTCAATTCACCACACCTCCATCACTCACCTACCAACAATCTTTATCAGAATTCAAAATGAACATTCAATTGCCTCACCCTCACACACTTAGCATTTCACACTTGCAGCCACCAGCTCAGATATTGACACACTGTGTATCTAAGAGGATAGATTAGAAACGGGATCTGCACGTGGTGAGACACTTGGCACAAGTGCGCTGAAGGCAGGGCAGAAGGCAAGGATAGCGCAAGTGTCAGCTTGCCAGAGGGTGAGGTCATGCACAAGTTTACAGCAGAGGACTCAGACAAGGACTTCAATGGGGCACCATGCAGAAAATTGTGATGGGAATGCACACTGAAATGCTTGCTGCATTGGGAAGCCTGCCAGAAAGCCTGTGGTCAATGTCAAGAAGTCTGGCACCAACTTGGCACAGGGCTTTCCGTAGAGCTTGGAGCCCAACATTTCCAGCAAGGAAGTGGGGCGAACCCCATTAACACACTTGCGGATCCAACAGTGATGCAGTTCCTGATGATCGATGTCTCAGCTTCCATTGCAGCACGTTCTACTATTCCAAATACACAGTTTCTCACTTATGAAATCCATTCCCCTTATGTAATGGGAGTACAGTTAAATTGCTCTAAGAACTGGTTCAGATGCAATTAATGAAAAAGCTTTCCTCAAACAAACCTGCCACAGTGAACAACAACAGCCACCAGATCATACATGCGGTCCAAATTAATAGCATCTCCTGATGTATTGAACAGCCTCAGCTCCAGCGGAAACACCACTCGATAAGAGAGTTTTGTGTATCGATGTAATTGTTCCATGTATTTGAATCTCTTCAAGTGTAACGCAAGGATCATGGGTAGCTTCTTCACGCACATTCTGTCAACCAAAGACAAAATTAGTATAGAATGGTTTATATAAAAATGCATACACACTGTTGGTCATCCAGTGATCTTTTAAAACCAAACAACCAAGATGACACTTAGAGCCACTAAATTAAATAAATAACTAATCTCATTATTTTCAATGAGATGATGGTGCTTCTACATTTTTGTTAAACCCGTGTGGTATTTCTCCTGGAAAGCCTGCCAAACTGATCTTCAACGTCGCCTGGAAAGAGTGGTTCTAGAAAGATCCCAGTGACGGCCGTCTATGCGTATTCAGGATGCCAAACCAAAAGGGGACAACTGACATCTTTCCATATCTTTTTTTCTTCAAGAATTAGCAAGTAATTGGTCAAAGTATTCTTTTTTGGTCTTTTTTCTTTGTAACAGAGCGTGTGTGTGTGTGTGTGTGTGTGTGTGTTTGTGTGTGTGTTTGAGGGCCTACGGTAAAAAGGGAACTTTCATATTCCAATCTGTGTTAATGCTTTGCTTCGTTACTGGTTAAGACTTGTTTTATAATAAACTGATAATTTTGTTGTTTATTAAAGAAACTTGGTTAGTGTATTTTATTCTGGGATAAAGACTAGAGTATATGATTGATCTCATCGGTAAATGGGTAACATTTAAATATATGTTGTGACCTGTGGAGAAGTGGAACTAGAAAAGACAATGCACTCCTCCCACCTCGGTCGTAACGTCAAAAAAATGTCCTGACATTGGTGATTAGTTGCAGAAGACAAAAGCAAGAAACCTTCTTGCGTAAAGAAATTTTGACTCCAGTTCCAGCAGATGGTCAATTGAGCCTCTGCATTAATTTGCACCCCAGCCAAAGACATTTTGCAGAGTAATACAACAGGTAACAGAAACAATTTCATCTGGAAGAGTAACGGGTGAAAACTGGTAAATCACACAATGTAATGCCATGGATCATAGAATATTCCAACAGCTGAATGCTGGAATGAAGAGTCATTTGAAAGTGTTGTCCACATACCAGTTGTGTCAAAGTGATAAACTGTATATGATGCATTTTGGGGCATGCAGAAGATGTGATGACACTATGTTAATACAGGTTTCTTTCTTTCTATTCATATGGCTATGGATTGACAAACACAATAGTCATCTGATTCCCATTCCCCTTATATGTCTATGCTTTCAACTGTTCTAAGCATCGATTAAGCACTGCCTAGCAATTTAATTTGTTTGGCAGTTTTGTCTCCTGAAACATTTTCTATTTAAAAATAAAACATCCACAGAACAAGACGAGATACCAAAATTAGTGAAAGGCATTTATAATTCATGAAATTTGTAGATATAATGCTGAATTACAGACTAAGCACTTGTTATATGCTCACCTTTTCTGAGCTTCCTGTTTACTGCAACATGTTTCACAATAATACTTGTGTTCACTGCACAGTGTTTCTGTGTTGCTGAAATCTCTGCAAATTAAAGTTGCAAAACTATCACAGTGCACTAATGCATGTAAAACATTGAAGAAATCATGATTGTTTTAAGTGCCTTTTTTTGAAAAAAAGCTGTACAGGAAGATTCAATCATTTGAAAAAGACAACTGAGATTTGAAATACATCAGCAAACAGTAAAAGAAAGTTGTGCAGTGTGGTAAATTACACAGCCATGTACTTTACCACACTGAGGTACAAATAGAGGCAGAGCACAAAAGGAGATTACGATGAACCTTTATAAAACACTGGTTCGGCCTCAACTGGAGAATTGTGTCCAATTTTGGGCACCGCACTTTAGGAAGGATGCGAGGGCTTTGAGAGGGTGCAGAAAAGTGTTATGGGAATGGGGGATGAGGGACTACAGTTATATGGATAGACTGGAGAAGCTGGGACTGTTCTCCTTAGAGAAGGCAGAGAGGAGATTTGATAGAGGTGTTCAAAATCATGAGGGGACTAGACAGAGTAGATACAGAGAAACTGTTCCCATTGGTGGAAGGGTCGAGAACCAGAGGACACCAATATAAAAGGTGAATGGCAAAACGGTGAGACAAGGAAACATTTATGCAGCAAGTGGTTATGATCTTGAATTCACTGCCTGAGAGTCTGGTGGAAGCAGATTCAAATCGTGGCTTTCAAAAGCAGAAGAGAAAAAGTTTGCAGGGCTATGGGGAAAGTGTGTACTAGGTGAATTTCTCTTGCAGAGAACCAGCATGGCCTCTTTCTGTACTGTATCCATTCTATGAAACAATGTATTAAGATGCTGGGAACAGGATTCAACTCATGAACCCAAACACTGGCAAGTTGCTGACTGTTGACAACTGGAAGTCAAGCATTTCTCTATGGGGATAGGGAGTCGAAAGGACAGGAAAAAAAAAATTCAATTCTAAAATAAGGTCCCAACCTCATTCCATCTTTCCCAAATGTACTTTTCAACAGGATTTAGGGGTGGGAAAGGAAAGGAAAGAGGGAGAAACAAATATTCCATCTCCTCCAGGGATGCTGAATGCAAATGTAGAACCTTTACAAAAGCAAAATACACACAGATGCTGGAAATCCGAAATAGAAACAGGAAATGCTGGAAATACTCAGCAGGTCAGGCAGCATCTGCGGAGAGAGAAAGAGTGAATTTTTCAGGTTGATGACTTGTTGTCAGAACTAGAAACATTCAAGAGATGTAACAGGTTTTAAGCAAGTACAGTGGCAGGGAAAGGGAGGCAGGGAGGAAAGAACAAAAAGGACTATGATGGGCTGTTGATCAAACACACTTTCATAGCCGTATCTTTTTCCTCAGCAACGGTTTCCAGTTCTGAATTATTCCGCTGGGATTCCAACTGAAACTCCTTTCTTTAAAAAAGACTCTATTCCATTCTCCCAATTTCTCCGACTCATCTGTTCTGACGATGCCACCTTCCATACCCATGTTTCAGGTATGGCTTCAGTTTTCTTCAACTGAGAACTCTCAACCATGTCTGTCCTATTGCCTGCATTTTTGCTCACTCCTTCCTTCCCAGGACCATGATAGGGTTCCAACTTGCTGCACATTCAATGCATCACCCTCTGCCATTTCTGCCACTTCCAGCATAATGCCACTAAACATCTTTCCCTCCATTTTCAGCATTCCAAAGGAATCCTTCCCTCCACAACAGCCTGGTCCACTCTTCGATCACAATAACCCTTCCCACAGCAACCTCCCATGCAAGCACAGGAGATGAAACATGTGCCCCTTTACCTCCTCCCTTTCCACTGCCAAGGGCCTCAAACACTCCTTCCAGGTGAAACAGTGATTTATTCATACCTGTCAATTTAGTACACCATATTAGCCGCTCACAATGCAGTCTCCTCTACATTGGAGACAAAGACAGATTGGACAATCGCTCCGAGGAACACCTCCATTCAGTCCGTAACTGTAATCGCGAGCTTCCAGTCACCTGTTATTTTAATTCTCCCCCCCCCCCCCCCACCACCCTGATCTCTCTGTCCTGAGCCTTTATACTGTTTCAATGAAGCACAACGGAAGATCGAGGAGCAGCTGCTTATCTTTCAATTAGGCACTTTACAACCTTCCGGAATCACTGAAATCAACAAGTTCAGATTATAGCCACCATTTTTTTTTTGTGGACAGCAGCCGTTGATGATTTTGCTGCAATCTATGTACACTGCCTCTAGATCCATCTTATGTTGTTTTACTTGTCCCATTAACATTCCCTTTTGACATTTAATCTGTCCTGCCTTCCATCCTATCTCAGAATTTCTCTTTTGTTCTTTCCTCCCCCACCTTTTTTATCTGACTCTGCACTGTTAAATCTCTAACATTTTTCATTTCTGATGAGAAGTCATCGACCGGAAACATTAACTCTGTTTCTCTCCTCACAAAGGCTGCCTGGCCTGCTGAGTGTTTCCAGCAATTTTTGTTTTTATTCCAGGTAATCAAAATATCAATAGGGATCTTATGGAGAGTTGATCTGCCCATTTTTACAAACTTTTTAAAAAGGTTTGCTACAATAAAGAGCCTGGAGCTGTAATTTTTGTATACCAACCTCTACTTCATACTGGAAGTGGTTGAATGGTGAGAAACAGGCTACCAGCCAGCATGGGTGTAAAGAGTTACTAAGATATCTTTAAAATTCATTTTCATTAATAATTCTGTAGATGGAAGCTGCCTGAAAAGCGTGTGGAAGTATGGCACTCTTTTCCTAATTCACCAGTCTACTGTTATTGTATCACTATACAGGCAGAGTCCAGAAGACACATCAGAACTTATGCTACAAAAGCATTAGCGCTCCAAGGTATTATTGTTTGGAATGTTAAGTGACGTTTTGTAAATTAGCCAGTCAGTCTTTTCTTTATATTTTTACTCAATACACTTGATTCAGTTTTCAGCCTGAAATATATTGTCCATCAGTTGCAAGATCAGGAGCACACAAGGTCCTTTGCCAGTGGATACTTTAGCAGCAGAAATTATTTGCTCTGAGACCTGCTACCCCAGCTTGCTTCACACTTGAGGTCATGCTTTAGTTCATGGGAAGTGAGGGCTTGCCTACGGAAGCAGACTTTATTAAGCACAAGCAAAATGAATCTAGAACCAGCCTGAAATCAAACAGGGACATATCCTTCAGCATGTCTATTCTGTAGAATAGGGAATTCAGGTTTCCTGTTTGTTTTTCTTGCTTCTGCCAAGTTATACTTTAAAAAACTGAAGAGCAAAGGAGAGAGAGAAATGTCCCCTTTGAAATAAAACCGGCCACTGCAGGCCTCAATGAGAGTCAAAATTAATGCTTTAAAAAGACATCTTCATGTACGCAATTTTCCAGATACTGATCTGAACACCACTTACCTGAGGCAGTGTGTAATTGATGTGTTCTGTTCCACGTCAACTGAAAGATCCAGAAAATCTTCATCTTTGCTGCTAACCTGTAGAATACCCATTTATGCAGTAAAATAGGAGATCAAAATATACTTCAACAGAAATTTTAACTTTTTTTAATAGGGGCACGGAATACAAAAAAAAAGGAAGTCATGTTAAACCTTTACAAATCTCTGGTTAGACCTCAGCCAGAGAATAGTGTATTATTCTGGGCACTACACTTTAGGAAGGATGTCAAAGCCATGGAGAGGATGCAGAGGAGGTTTACCAGAATGATACCAGGGATGAGGGAAGTTCAATTATGGGGAGAGATGGGACAAGCTGAGATTGTTCTCCTTACAGCAGAAAAGGAGGAGAAGAGGAAACTAACAGAGGTATTCAAAATTATGCAGAGTTTTGACAGTTTCTCCCAACTTGCTCGATTTCCTCTGGCAAGTGGATGGTAACTAGAAATCGTAGATTTAAAATAACTGGTAAAAGAACTAGAGGGTAAAATGGGAGAAATCCCTTCACAGAGGGTTAAGATCTGGAACGCATTACCTGAAGTTGTGGTCGAATCAGATTCCACATAGTAACTTTCAAAAGGCAATCCGGCATGAACTTTAAGAGAACTAAATTGCAGGGTTATGGGACTAAATTAGACAGCCCTTTCCAAGAGCTGGCACAAGCACGACAGACCGAATAGCCTCCATCTGTGCTGTAAAACTTTATGATTCTATAAAAATCTAAGGGGAAAGGAGCAGGAGGTGGTCATACGGGCCCTCAAGTATGCTCTTTCAGTAAGATCATGGTCGAGCTTCTCCTTCAACTTCCGCCCCATCTCCACATCTCTTAAAATGTCCAAAAACCTATCTGTTGATCTCAGTCTTGAAAATGCTCAACGACTGAGCATCCACAGCTCTCTGGGGGAGAGAATTCCAAATACTGACAACCCTCTGCGTGAAGAAATTTCTCCTCATCTCAGTCGTAAATGGCTGATCCCTTATTTTGAGATTATGCCACCTAATTCTAGACTGTCCAACCAGGTGAAACACAGTCTCTCAGCATCTACCCTGTCAAGCCCTCGAAGAATTTCAGACATTTTAATGAGAACACCTCTCATTTTTCTAAACTCCAGAGACTATAGGCCCATTCTGCTCAATCTCTCCTCATAGAGGACCCTTTCATCCCAGATATCAATCTGGTGAACCTTTGTTGCACCTCTAAGGCTAGTATGTCCTTCCTTATGTAAGGAGACTGACACTATGACACGGTAGTTCCAATTACAGATCATTTGAATCCTTGTACATTTATTGTATTCAAAATTGAAACTTGATGTTTTCCCCCCAAGCAACAATAGCAAACTTTTTTTAAATTAATGCACACCTAAAAATGTAAAAATCTTGATTATGGCAGGATACAACATTCTGTACCTTGATCTGATTATCATGGCTATCTTTTCCCTTTACAAAGTATCAACATTTCGTGCTGCCATTTTCTGTAATTGAACGTATTGAAAGAACACTACGTCTAGGCCAAAAATACAAAATAGAAGAGATAAAGGACAGATAATTTTCACAAGACTTTCATGGAAAGATTAAACAATATTCCATCTTGAGAAAACAAACTTTCACCACATTTGTGCTGACTTCCTTTACTGATAAATTCTATGATATTCTGCTGTCTTTATTTGGATACAAGGAATGTCTGTGGCTCAAAGGAAGTAGTGAGAAAAATAGCATTTATATTGCACCCATGACATCTCCGCAATGTCGGAAAACACCATGTAAAATAAAATGCTATGAATGCAGTCATAGGTGCATGAATGCTGGAAAGTTCCACAGCAACAGCGTGATGAACGACCAGTTAGTTAATCAGTTTTAGCTGGTGCTGGTATTCAAAGAAAAAACATTTGCAAGGACACTGGGAGAACGTCCAGTTTTTTTCTTCGATTAATGTCATGGAATCTTCAACATTGACCTGAACCTTAGTTTAACATTTTATCCAAACAACAGCCCTGCTGACAACATAGCACTCTCAGCCCTGGATTGGGGTTTGAACAATTCAGGAAAAAAAAAGTTAAAACTTGCATTCTATGAATAAATTCTCTTTAATTTTTTTAAGCCAAGATAAAAATATTAGGTGATAAAAAAATTACAATTCAGCTACACTCAGATACTCTCCTGCTTTAGAAATGCTGAGAAATTTCTGTTGAATTCATAATCATAATTGTACTGTCTGGGAAAGATATCAGACTTTATCTTAGCCAAGAGGCGGAAAACTAGTATTAGGGAAGATACAAAGCAGAGGAGACACACGACAAGTAAGTGCACACAGGTAGAACAAAACAAAACTCTCCTTAGTCAGTCATCCACAACTGGGAATGAAGTAGTATTGAGAAACAGCCAAGAAAACATCTACAAAATGATCAAGAAGAAATATGTAAATTTTCTTAAAATTTTTGCTTACTGTTTCACAGTTCAGACATCGTGTCTCATTAGTTAGTGTTCCTTGAAAGATCTCATGCACCCATGTGGGTTCAGGCTTATTATTCTCTTCGATTTCATTCGCATTTCCATTCTTCAATTTCCCATTCTGTTTCTCTTGCTTCTTCTCCTCCTGCAAGATGTCAGCGATGGTGTTCAGCAGGTAGTTCAGAAACTCATGTGCATCTTGTTGCATGTAGTTATCAAACAAGTCTACAGTTAAAAAAAAAATGTAACTGTCTACTTTGATCAACTTCGAATGGGGTTACACAGTTTGCAGAGCAAATGAGGGTAGCATTACCAACACTAAGGCATTCATCGCATGACCTTCCTTCCCCACATGATATAAAAACACCTGGCTTCAGCTCTATCTGAAGACTGCTCTCATACTAGCAGTGTGGAGCATGGGAAAGAAGGTAGAGATTTCCCGATGTCCTACTTGTAGCAAAATCATAAATGCACTTATAAATAGCACATTTAAGATTTTACTACAAGTATGTTTTTGTTACATTATACTTGTTTATCGAACAATGATCCAACTATTTTATAATAGAATTGGAATAAATAAAGATTTAAATAAAGCAGTGAGCCTTGAGATTTAGTTCCATGCCTTCTATTCCAGCATTAAACTTCATGGATCAGTTGTTATACAGATTGGTTTATTAATCACTATATTTGTCACCCAGATATCCTAAATATGTTAGCTTCAGTCTTTTGCAAATTAATAAATCTTTCCTGCATGGTTAGGAGTTTAAGCAGCCACCATCACTAGCACCGCTGAGTTTATTTCTGTCCTATTTTCAGGTTATGATGTTTTGCTTTAAATGCAATTGCCTAATAACATCCAGGACATTTGTTCGTAGGAGTTACTGAGCTGGCAATGTGTGGCGTCTGCTAACAGTTAAAAGCTCTCTGGGACAAATTACTTCTGTTCAGCTTTTCCATACTGAGCTCACTTAGCACCTTTCAGGAGGAAATCTTTGCCATTCACAGTCAAGAATAAAATTATATTAAAAATGTTTGATGGGAAAAGAACTCACTACCCAGTACAAATGTAGAGTCATAAAGATCTCTGGTCTGCATTAAGTTAGCTAATCTCAGCCTAGAGTAGGTCATGGGGCAGTAACTGTCAGTGTTAGATTTGTCCAGCTTCTTATGGACAAGGCATACCAGGCCAATTTTCCACATTGTCAGGTAGATGCCAGTGTAGTCGTTGTACTGGAACAACTTAGCTAGCGGCATGGCTAGCTCACGAATACAGGTCTTTTACTACAGCCAGGATGTTGGTGGGGCACATAGCCTTCCTTCTGTGTCCAACGCACAGAACAGTTTCTTGATATCATGTGGAGTGAATCGAATTGGCTGAAAACTGGCATCTGTGATGACAGTGAACTCAAGAACAGAATAATTGCCCACCATTATTCACAACTGGATGAGGCAGGATTGCTAAGCTTTGACGTGATCAGCTAGTTGCAGGATCACTTAGCTCTGTTTATAGCATGCAGACAGTGCTGTGTTATACCTTCACCAGGTTGTCACCTCTGAAAGACAGCTAATGTTCCTGTGGAGGACAATTTGACCATTTCACGTATACAGTTATATAGAACCTAAAGAACTGAAGGATCAATATGTAGTCCAGGGAGCAGTTTTCCACAGGCAGAGTGCCACTGCCTACTTTCCGCACTATGAAAGGTGACATGTTGAAGGTGCAGGGCAAAAGGAAATACAACCTGTCAACTATGACCAACTTTGAGTGAAACTGTAGTAAGTGTGGTTGCATCATCATCCTATAATGTTTGGTGCCTGATCCATAGTGGGGCCTGAGAGAAGACAAACCACCCCTATACTCAGGGTATGGCCTGATCAAGCTGTTATTTGTCCAACCAATACTGATGCAGCTGCCTGCAATATTAGAGGGCGCAAGAGTATATATATTTATGCCAGCTGAAAGCATCCTTCACATATCAAGATCACATGCCAAGATCCCACTTACAAAGTTCATTAGTCTACTTTTGGGGAGGTTTTTGTAAATAGTCGTAACAATTGTTACATGCAGTACTAATTATTCATGTCTGTGTTAGCACTAGTTCAAAAGAAATCTGATACCCAGTGCAAGAGTTAATATAAACAATTCAGCAAAGTCATAAAACTGGACATCAACTGAGTGAAAATGACAAAAACAAACTGACTTCTGCAGAATTTTCCCCATTACCTGATGTATACCTAACAATACGATATGTAACAATATGTTTCGACATGAAGACTGAAGATGATGTAATGTAATTATCTATAAGATGGTGTAGTATATTCCAGTTGATATGCAATACAGTCAAATACCAAAACAGCTATTATGTAAATATCAGCTGAAAAAAAAAAAAAAAAATCGCCTGCAGAATTTTCAAAGTTAGTCTAAGACGATTATAATTATACCTTCAGTATGACACTACACAATGTGGGTCTAAAAACTATGAAAAATTGATTATTTGGGCAAGTAATAACTAAAATTTATAGCAATTAAACATTCAGAATGTGCATAATCTTCTCATTGCAATACTCACCATTCTCTTTACGTAACCTTGAAATGAATTTCTTGGGAGGAATCACACCGACCTTTTTCTTCTGGGTAGCAATGCTATGGAAGAGGTCGGCTAGACACGTCAGCAGATTTTCCTTCTTCTTCTGCTGTGCCTTATATGCAAGCACATTCTCTCGAAATGGTCGGCAGAAGTAGAGAGCTTGCAGCACAGAGTTACAATAGCAGGTGTTCCCAAACTACCACAGTAAAAGACATGTGGCATTTAGATCATATATTAAGACCATTCCAAACCAACAACATTCCTTAATTTAAAATATATTTTTCAGTCAACCACAAATTGGGAATATTTGCTTAAATGGTGATCAAGAGTCTCACAAATTTTCATTAAATCACAAGTATATTTCATAACATATTATAGTTAAAGCTGTACATTTTCATTACAACATGCATTGCTTTGAAGACACAACTGACAATGAGGTACAGAACTGGTTTTGCTTGAAATCAAGATTTGTTTTGAAAAAAGGCCAAAAGTAACCAGCTTCATACACCATTAGCCATTTTAAAATCATTCAGCAATGTAATTTAGACAATGTGAGATAAGAATAATGAAGGTCTTCATTCAAATTATCACATCTACAAAAGAACCACAGGACAAGAAATTTTCAAATTGCTATTATCCAACTTCTGGCAGTGCTGACAATTTTTTCTTACCTGGGCAACATTTTACACTTAGAGTACAAAAGCAAATAACTGTAGATGCTGAAAATTTAAAAACACACAGAAAGTGCTGGAAATACTCAGGTCAGGAAGCATCTGTGGAGAGAGAAACAGAGTTAAAGTTGCAGGTTGATGGCCTTTCATCAGAAATAGAAGTTAGCGATGTAACAGGTTTTAAGCAACAGGAGAAGCAGGGAAAGGGGAGGAAAGAACAAAAGGGAAGATCTGTAATAGGGTGAAAGGCAGGGGAGATTAAATGACAAAAAGAATGATTGTGCAAGGCAAAAAGGGATGGTAATGGAACAAAAGAAGGGTCCAGGAGTTATAAATGGTAAAAGCAGAATCATTACCAGCAACTGTTGCACAAAAAAAAAAAAATGGGGGCAGTGATTATCATCTGAAATTGTTGCACTCCAACTTGAGGCCAGCAGGCTGTAAAGTGCTTAATTGAAAGTTGAGGTGCTGTTCGTCCAGTTTTCACTGAGCTTCACTGGAATAATGTTGGAGGCAAAGGACACAGAGGTCAGAGTGGGAATGGAGTGGAGAATTAAAAAACGACAGGTGACTGGCAGCTCAGGGTCAAGCTTGTGGACTGAACGGAGGTGTTTGGCAAAGCAAGCAGTGGGAAGGCAGGATGTAAAAGGAGAGGAATCCCACAGCACCTTCTGGTGCAAGTACAGGAGATGCAACAACTGCCCTTTCTGTCCTCCCACACCGTTCCAATGAAGCCCATCGGAAGCCTAAGATACTGTATGACAGGTTTTGATTACATGCTTTGCAATCTTCTAGACTCAATATTGAGTTCAACAATTTCAGATTATATCCACTGCCCCCATTTCTTTAGACAGCAGCTTTTAATAATGATTTTGCTGTTACTATTTACACCTCTTCTAGATCCATCTTTTTGCTTCTTTACTTGTCCCATTACCGTCTCCTTTTGCCTTACATGATCATTTGCTCTTTCCTGTCTGCCACCCTATCGCAGACCTTTTGTTCTATCCTCCTTTTCACCCTTTCCCTGCCACTGTACTTGTTTAAAACCATTTTTACATCTCTAACTTTTTCCTGTTCTGGTGAAAGGTCATTGACCTGAAAAGATAGCTTTGTTTCTCTCTCCACAGATGCGACCTGACCTGTTGAGTATTTCTAGCATTTTCTGTTTTCATCTACAGGAGGTGGAGGAAAGTGATCTGGTACTTGTAATTTTAGGCTTCGTTCAGTCAAGAGCTGAATCTTGGATCAACTATATTACATAGTTATTCTGCTGCAATAGACCCATCATTTACCATGCTGCTAAAATACATAGGCTTATGCATACTAAATATCCATTGGTTAAAAGCTTGTATTTTACAGGATTAAATACTACGGGCTAAATTTTATCAGCGCGCCATGCTCCACAGCGGCACTCTTCCAACACGGAAGTGCCGCCGCATAGCCCTCGCGATATTACATGCAGCGGCTGATTTAAATGGAGGGGGCGGAGCGGCCACCCCTGATGACAGAGTGGATGGCCACTGCGTCCCTGTCAACGGCGTCCTGCACCACCACACAGGTGCCATTTATAAAAGGGCATCAAGCCCTTCAGGATATATTTAATATTTAAAAGGTGCTGGTGAGCTTAAAAAAAAACTTGTAATGTAACATTGAATCCCCTCTCCCACCCACACCACCGCCCCCCCCTCCCAGTCCAAAAACATATAAAAATTGACCTATCCCCACCCCCCCCAAAAAATACACAAATTCTGAACTTCACCCCCGCCAAACTTCAGTATCTTTGACCCTCAACCCCTTCCCACCATCCCCACAACCAATAGGAATCGTATTCCCCGCTCGCCCCCACCCTCCCCCCACAACCCCGCTCCGCACCAGTGGCTTGCCTCGGAACTCCAATGGAGTTCCAAAGACGTGCGAGTTGCAGCCGCTTGGCCGTAAAATTGACGTGGGACAGCCGCTGGCAGCAGGTAGATTAATTTGAATTTTAATTTAACTCATTTCAATATTTTAACGAAAGCCCCGCCGGGGCCGCACCGAGGCCTCGCTGCCACCACTAATATCGGCAGGGCCTTCTCTGCATTGTGGGTCGAGGTGGGCCACTTCTGCTAACATTTTATGGGCCTCCCCGCCACGACCCCCAGCATCGAGGGTCTGATAAAATTTAGCCCTAGACAGTAGAGTTTCCACTGGTTTATGCTAGTAATATTGAAACATAGAAAAATAGAAATAGGCCAAATGGCCTTCGAGCCTGCTCCGCCATTCAATACGATCATGGCTGATCATTCAAACTCAGTACCCTGTTCCCGCTTTCTCCCCGTATCCCTTGATCCCATTAGCCCCAAGAACTAAATCCAACTCTTTCTTGAATATATTTAATGATTTGGCCTCAACTGCTTTCTGTGGTAGAGAATGCCACAGGTTCACCACTCTCTGGGTGAAGAAATCCCTCCTCATCTCAGTCCTAAATGGCTTACCCTTATCCTTAGACTGTGACCCCTGGTCCTGGACTCCACCCCACCATTGGGAGCATCCTTCCTGCATCTAGTCTGTCCAGTCCTATTAGAATTTTGTAGGTTTCTATGAGATACCCTCTCATTCTTCGAAACTCGAGCGAATACAAGCCTAATCGACCCAATCTCTCTTCATGCTTCAGTCCTGCCATCCCAGGAATCAGTCTGGTGAACCTTCGCTGCACTCCCTCCATAGCAAGAACATCCTTCCTCATATAAGGAGACCAAAACTGCACACAATACTCCAGATGTGGTCTCACCAAGGCCTTGTATGACTGCAGCAAGACAGCCCTACTCGTGTATTCTAATCCTCTCACTATGAAGGCTAACATACCATTTGTCTTAACTGCCTACTGCACCTGCATGCTTACTTTCAGTGACTGGTGCACAAGGACACCCAGGTCTCACTGCACCTCCTCCTTTCCCAATCCATCGCCGTTCAGATAATAATCTGCCTTTCTGTTTTTGACAAAGTGGATAATCTCAGATTTATCCATATTATACTGCATCTGCCATGTATTTGCCTACTCACTCAACCTGTCCAAATTACACTTGTGCTTCTCTGCATCCTCCTCACAGCTCACGCTCCCACCCAGCTTTGTGTCATCTGCAAACTTGGAGATATTACATTTAATTCCCTCATCTATATCATTAATATATATTGTGAATAGCTGGGGTCCTAGCACTAATCCCTGCAGTACCCCACTAGTTACTGTCTACCAATCGGAAAAAGACCCGTTTATTCCTACTCTCTGCTTCCTGTCTGCCAATCAGTTATCTATCCACGTCAGTACCTTACCCCCAACCCCATGTGCTTTAATTTTGCACGCTAATCTCTTCTGTGGGACCTTATCGAAAGCCTTCTGAAAGTCCAAATACATCACATCCACTAGTTCTCCCTCATCTATTCTACTAGTTACATCCTCAAAAAATTCCAGTCGATTTGTCAAGCATGATTTCCCTTTCGTAAATCCATGTTGACTTTGTCCAATCCTGTCATTGTTTTCCAAGTGCTCTGCTATTACATCATTTATAATGGACTCTAGCATTTTCCCCACTAATGATGTCAGGCTAACTGGTCTATAATTCCCCGTTTTCTCTCTACCTCATTTTTTAAACAGTGGGGTTACATTAGCTACACTCCAATCCGTTGGAACTGTTCCAGAGTCTATAGAATTTTGAAAAATGACCAGCAATGCATCTATTTCTAGGGCCACTTCCTTAAGTACTCTGGGATGTAGATTATCAGGCCCTGGGGATTTAATCGGCCTTCAATCCCATCAATTTCCCTACTAATACTGATTTCATACAGTTCCTCCTTCTCACTAGACCCTATGTTCCCCAACATTTCTGGGAGGTAATTTGTGTCCTCCTTTGTGAAGACAGAACCAAAGTATGCTGCCATTTCTTTGTTCTCCATTATAAATTCCCCTGTTTGACTGTAAGGGACCCACATTTGTCTTCACTAATCTTTTTCTTTTCGCATATCTTTAGAAGCTTTTACAGTCAATTTTTATGTTTTTTGCAAGCTTACTCTCATACTCTATTTCCCCCTTCTTAATCAATCCCTTTGTCCTCCTTTGCTGAATTCTAAACTGCTCCCAATCCTCAGGTTTGCTGCTTGTTTTGGCCATTTTATATTTCTCCTCCTTGGATCTAATACTATCCCTAATTGCTTTTGTAAGCCACGGTTGAGCCACCCTTCTTGTTTTATTTTTGCGCCAGACAGGAATGAACAATTGTTGTAATTCATCCATGCGCTCTTTAAATGCTAACCATTGCCTATCCACTGTCAATCCTTTAAGTAACGTTCCCCAATCTATCATAGCCAACTTACGCCTCATACCTTCATAGTTTCCTTTATTTAGATTCAGGACCCTAGTCTCTGAATCAACTCTCTCACTCTCCACCTGAAGAAGAATTCTCTCATGTAATATTAGTGTAATGTGGACAAAAATCAGCCAAATCAGCTCAAAAGATTGAGGAATTTTAAACTCAACTCATTTACACCCAAAACCACTTATCACAATCTTTTGCGCTGGTTTAGGATTCAACTTCTTCAGGCCTCACCCACATACTTGCCACACCCCCCCCAGGTCAAAATTGGGACGTTCCACCGCACCAATTGCTCTGGTCTGGGAAGACTCTTCAAATTGCACCCATTTACTTAAACACTCAGGCACTAGTAAGCATTTTTTTTTAAAGTATGAAAAAAAAATTTAATTTTCCAAAAAAACTGACTAGTGCACACAATGGAAGTATTAATGATTCAGTCCTGCCTTTAAAGTCATTTTAAGTGATTTTAAAATCAGGTTACTCACAGGTGGAGAACTGGACACTTGTTAAAATGCTTATTTTTTGGCGATAAACTTATTTTAGGAAGATAACATAATAAATAGGAGGAATAGGCCATATGGTCCCTCGGGCCTACGCCACCATTCAATATGAAAATGGCTGATCTTCTACCTCAACTCCGCTTTCCAGCTTCCCACATCCCTTGACCCCGAGAGATGGAAAATCTGTCGGTCTTCAGCCTTGATGTTCTCAACGAAGGAGCATTCAAAGCCCTCTGGGGTACAGAATTTCAAAGATTCATATCCCTCTGAGTGAAGACAATTTCTCCTCATCTCAGTCCTAAATCATCGATCCCTTATCCTGAGGCGGTTTCCGGATTAGTTTCAGAAATTATACACCTAGATTTTCTCAGATTTCAGAAGAGGAAAAAACTCATTTTCCAACCACAGATTTACACAGAAATTTGCAACACGAAAAATGAGCTAAGTGAAACATGTATGTGTTATTACTCCACACAAGCAGTGTTCCTAGTCTCATATACTCATTCTCATATCCCTTTATTCTCTTTTCCTCAAACAACCTATCTATTCTTAAATGTTGACATTGGCCGGAATTTTATGGCCCCTAAATGAGCAAGCTGGTGGTTGGCCGGGGGTGGGGGTGTTTGTGTACCCGACCCCCTTCCACCCCCACTGCAATTTTATGCAAGGCGGTGATGGCAAGTAATGGCCTGCCCACCCCAAGCCAAAAAAAGGCCCTTAAGCTGCCAATGAACTGGCACTTAAAGGCCGACTCCCACCGCCGTGGGTATTTTACCCTTGGTGGCAAAAGCAAAAACCAGGCAGCCTTCTTGCAGGGCCTCCCACCCAATGAAAAATTCCAGCCAGTTCTCCTTCAGTCACTAACTCCACACTGCACAGGCTCACAGTTCTGTTTTAAAGAGGTTTCTCCTGCTCTTGGTTCTAAATCTCTTTCATATCATCTTGTATCTATGTTTCCTTGTTCTAGACACCTCAATCATTGGAAACAGTTGTTTCCATCTGTCCAATTCTTTCTTAAATTTTAACTACCTCTATTAAATCACCCCATAATCTGTGTTCTAATGAAAACCACCCCAAGTTCACCAATATAGGATCCTTCATCCAGGAAGGAGGAAACAAAGAACGATGTTATATGGCATAGATTGGTCAATCTTTAAACAGCTACTTATTTTTAATTTCAACCTAAACAACTTTGTATTAGTTTCTTCAGAAAGTGGAATAAACTTACATTGACCAAACCAAAGTAGTGTTCATTGATTGGGAACTGCTCTGGACCAATGTCTTTCTCCAGAGCAGAGGCATTGGTGCCCTGCAACAAAAGCACAAGTGTTGGTGAGAGTATAGCAATAGATACAGCAAGCTAGATGGTGATTTTAGGACAACCTGCTGCACGACTGCAAAACCAATTATCAGCAGAAATTAATCACAATATTTCCTCTCTTGAAAAAACATGAATGCAGATATTTTCTTGATCTTTCATTTGCAGTGATCGTGCTAGTGAAATGTGAATGAGAAGAACCGTGCCATTTGATACTATGTTTATATTTTCAAACAGAAACGCTGTTCGACAAGAATTATCTAATAATGTACACTGGTACAGCGATTCAGTTATATGGCAATGTAACAACAAAAATCTGCATTTATATAGCACCTGCAACATAATCAGTTATCGAAGATGTTTTGCGATTATCAGAGAGAAAGGCGAACAAAAAATTTATACAATTTCTACAGTGCAGGGGAAAGGCACATGACATAATATATAATTTTTGGAATGTAGTGACATGTGACAATACAAAACAAAGCAGTTTAGGAAGGGAGTTCCAGTGTGGGGCCACAATGGATTAAAGTTCTGCCACGGATGGTAGGGCAGAGGGATGAAACACAGTAGATCAGATTTGGAAGAGCAAAGGTGTACGTAGGGAGAAGCAGTGGAGGCATCCAAAACACAAGAATGACGATTTTGAAATTGGTGCATTAAGGGATAGGGAACCAATGGAGGCTGGTAAAGATCAGAGCAATAAGCAAGTGGGTTAGGAGGCAAGGGTGAAGTTCTCAATAAGTTGGAGTTTATAGGAAATGGCACTCAGGAGGCCAGTGAGAATATTGGAAAAAAAAAAGTCAAGTCTAGAAGTAAAGGCATCAAATAAAGATTTCAGCAGCAGTGAGGGTGAGGCAGGGCAGAAAAGAATAATGTTTTAGAGCTGAAAAGTAGGCAGCCTTAGCCCTGGACATGCATGTGTTTTGGAGCCTTAACTCAGTGTCAAGCAGAGCACAGAGGTTGCATACAGTCAACAGTATCAATGTGCAGCTGGGAAGTGGGTCATAGTCAAAGGTTAAGGCCTATAGAGTAATTACAATCTGTTCATTTGCCAACTGCTAGAAATTATGGCTCATACACATTAAAGAAAGAAACTTGCATTTCTATAGCGCCTTTCACAACCTCAGGCTGTCCCAAAGCCCTTTACAGCTAATGAAATACTTTTGCAGCATTATTGTTGTAATGTAGAAAAGGCAGCAGTCAATTTACACACAAGGTCCCAGAATCACCAATGAGATAATGACTACATCATCTGGTTTAATAATGCTGGTGGAAGGAGGACACTGGAAACAACTCCCTGCTCGGCTTTGAATGGTTCTATGGGATCTTTTATGTCTGCCTGAGGGGGCATTTGGGGCCTTGGTTTAACATCTCATCAAAAGGCGAAACCTCCGACAATGCAGCACTCCCTCAGTTCTGCACTGGAGCATCAGCCTAGATTTTGTGCTCAAATCTCTGAACCAGCAACCTTCTGACTCAGACTTTGTGCTACCACAGAGCCACAGCTGTTGGATAAACAGTGCAACCGTCATGGAATAAAAAAAGTAAAACTGAGCATTATCAGTTTATGTATGATTGGTTTAAGGATAATGTTGAAGATGAAAATGTATATAAGGAGATCAAAGACAACAACTGATGCAATAGGTTTCAGAAATCTGGCTGGATAATAGTGATAAATCAAAAATGCAGCTGAAAGGTAATACAGGATTCTTAAAAAAAGATTGGATCACAAAGTAGGGCATGCAGCTTTATTTGTAAAATGAGGATATAACTACAATAGAGGATAATAACCAGCAGGAGGGAATTGAATCACTGGGTGCAGCACAGCACTTTCTTTGTATTCATTCATGGGATGTGGGCATCAGATAATGCCAGCATTTATTGCCCATCCCCAATTGTCCTCGAGAAGGTGGTGGTTACCACCTTTTAAACTGTTGCAGTCCATGTGAGGTAGGTATACTCACAGTGCTATTAGGAGGAGAGTACCAGGATTTTGACCCAGTGAGTGTGAAGGAATGGCGATATATATCCAAGTCAGGATGGTATGAGACTTGCAGGGAACTTGCATGTGGTGGCGATCCCATGCATCTGCTGCCCTTGTGATCTTTACCATCTAGAAGAACAAGTTTGGAAGGTGCTGTCAAAGAAACCTTAGCAAGTTGCTGCAATGCATCTTCTAGATGGTGCACACTATGGCCATGTTGCACCTGCAAAATTACAAAGTGAATGGGTTGCCAATCAAGCAAACTGCTTTATCGAGCATTTTGGTTGACCAAAGGCTTATACTTGGTATATGTTATGAGTATCCAAGACAACAAAAAAAGCAAAATAAGGAACTTTGGTAACAAATTAGGAGTAGAAGAAGGTCATGTTGTTGTCATGGAGGGTTTTAACTCTGTACATTAGGTGGTGCAGCCTAATGGAGTGTGATGCAAAACTGAATTTGTTGTCAACCATATTATTGATTTTTCCTTTTTCAACGTCAGGGAAAGTCCTGGAATGGACATCGTATTAGTAATTTATAGTGATCTAAAATAGTATACTAACTCCAGGCAACAGCAAAAATTGCTTTGTTAAATTAGTTGTTTTGGCGATTTAATATTGCTAATAATCTAATGTTAGCTCCTAATTTTAAGGCGGCTAAACTTTCACTTGTTTGGCAAGATTTGGAGGTACATTGACATATACTATTGTGCTAGAATAAAATTGAGATACAACAGAACATCATTTTTCTAATACTGGATTACCATTATATAGGGGGTAGGTTATTGGCTGCGATTAAGCAGGCTCTGGCTAGCGCTGTCTCATAGCTCGCTTGATTGCCTTTACAAATCAGAAGAATTTCCCAATGCTTTCCAAAATTTGCTGCAAGTTTCTGCTTCTCAGGAAATAGCATGGCTAGGGATGGGTGAACAATGTATGAAGTTGTACCATTGTTTGGATGTGGTGGGCTTATGTATGTATGTTCTGGTCTTCTCTTTGTTTTGGAATGTTCATATATTGAACCGTGGGGCACAACAGAGGTGACCGTATGTGCACAAGAAGAGTTCCAATGCAAGGTGCAATGGCTACAGTGGGATAAGGAGGCCTGGAAGAGAGGAGGATGTTGCGGGGAGGGGGTTTGGAGAGGGGGGATGCAGGGCGGGCGGTGGTGGTGCCATTTTACAGAAGTGGGCCACAGGAAAGTATGATATAGTTGAAGGTGCAAATATATTTTCTATTATTGAGCTCCATGAAGTGTGCAGAATCCAAATATTGAAAAGCCAGACTGGTGCGGGGTGGCATTGGTGGAAACTCAGGGCTTTCACCCTGGCTTTTCATCCATGGGACCTGGATTCAAATTCAACTCAGTGATAAAATGAAAGTCTCCACTTTATGCCTGCTTTAAAAAAAAGGTCCTATGTAAAATGAGCCTGGCCAAACTTATTCTAATTCCATATGAGCATACAGTGACAGCAGCAACTATTCCTAACTGGCAATGTCACTCAGACCAATAATTGTTGGGTGGAAACTGTGGGGGGATAAAAAAAGATAGTACAGGGCATTCTTGAGGTTGGGACAATGTAGACAGAGCTTTATCCCACATTTTATGCTATACTGGACCTGGAAGTGCTCGATGCCAACACTGGGTGTCTGAAATGGAAAATATTCCATTCTGCATTATTAAACATCCTTCACCATGAATAGGGACAAAAGACTGGAGGTAAGCTTGCAATCAACCTCTTCAGCTCCTGCCACCATCTAATTATGCAAGGAAAAACCATACATAAAAAAACCCATCAGAACCACAAAACAGGCCAGTTTCATTCAGTTCAGACTTAATCTAGATTAAGTCACCAACTCATGCTGTTTGTCAGGGGGCGGCACTTACTCCACTAAAAATAAACCAGGACACTGGAGAATATAAAAAATATAGAATCATAAAGCAAGATCAATGGACTATTATTTGACATTCTCCATGTAAAAATTACTAAATTTAAGAGTTAGCAAACTTTGATTTGTGTGCAGCCCCATCCCCAGATTCCACTGCTCATGTGGAATTCTTGGATGTCACAAGATCAACCCATCACTGACACAGTCCAGTTTGACTATCTTCAACTGAAATTTGAGAACACCTTTTCACTTGAAACCTGTTCAACAATGCATAATTGTGCAATATCTCCAGAGATTATTTTGGGTACTAAACAATCTTCCTCTTTCCCCTCCCCCACCATAACTCTATGACGCATCTTAAATCAGGTACAGTGCACAGCAGTTGCAAGCCAGGTCACTCCTTTTGCTTGACAAAGAAATGGAGAACTGCATTCTCAAAAAGTCTTTCTCCACTGCTTTACTACAGGAATCTCTCATTTTTCCACCCATTCATCCCATACCTCTCAAAACTAAGACAGCTAGCTACTCACAAGCATGTTTCCAGAGTAGGATTTCAGATCTCACTAAAGGTTTTTTATTTCTAGTATTGTACATCATAGTAAAATTGGTACCAACTGGTCCCGCACCTGCATCACAACAGCAGGAAGGTTCGTTCTACTGTTGGGAATACCAGAAAAACAATCTTGGTGCTTTTAGCGAATGTGTAATCTTATAATTTTGTATAGGTACCTAGAAAAAAAAACCTTCTTTAATGTCAGAAGCAATTAATACTTTCCTCATCTGAGATGGGTTCTGAAAACATTCTGTCCAGCCTCAGTGCAAGTCATCTATATTAGATCTGTTTCCATCCCAATATTTTACCCACTACAGTAATGTCACTTCTGACTTTACACAACTTTTTTAAATAGGGAAGATTTCAGTCGTCCTACAGTGAACTGAACTCAAACTAAAATTCTGAAAAATTAATATAGTATCAGCATTTATCAATCTACCCTTAATGAATCATGTGGATCTTTCATGTATCATTCCCTTCATTACAGAGTTGTGTCCACTAATAAAATGCAAAGATAACTTTATGCAGTAAAGTACAATGGGAATAACTTGTATTTTAATGGCCTAAAGTCATATTCTCAAGACGGGATCTACATTACTAAACTTAGAGAACAATTTCAACTCCCCTTAACTTCACTTCAAAATAATCTTAAACATCGAGATTTTGGAATGAACATTTCGTGACTTAGTGATTCTACCATTTGGAAGTTTGGTTTGTAGTGGGACCACTGCGAAGAACATGCAACAGTAAGAATTTAAAACTTTTAAAATATTACCACTGCTGATGTTCAGCAACAGTACTTCGAAGAATTTATTCGTTACTGTTAATCTATCAATTGATTATATGCAGGTGGAGGGTGTTAATTGGGGTTTTACTTGAGCACTTATAAGTAGACAGCTACTGAGACTGGTGAAGGGTTTGAGTGAGGAGCTACCTTTTTGTAATCTTTTTACTCTGTACAATAAATGTGAAACTGAGTAAAGATAGGCTCCAGCATTATCCTTCCACAACAAGCTTTCTGGAGTTTAACAGTTACTGTTGATTCCTGTGGCATTGGTGATGGTCAAAATAAAATGGTTTCTTCCTCTAGGCAGGCGGTGGGGTCTGGTGCACCCATAGTTCAGGATGCTGAAGGCCATACAGGGTGCACTGGATGTTAGAGAGAGAGGGAAAAGAGAGACAACCTTGAGAAGTAAATTTCATTGTCAGTTTGATCATTTTTTTCTCAAATGTTTTATTAGGTGATGTTTTCTTCCCCAGCATCCGTAGTGAAGTAGGTGGGGGAACTAACATGGCAGCTGTAGCTCAGAAAGTGTTTTGCTTGGACATAACTGGGAAGAAAGATTTTTAATATGGCAAATAACTAAAGTAGAAAAAAATAAATCAGAAAATAGAAAAACAAAACACTTCACCAATGGAAAAAAACTAAGATACGTTCAACTGTCACAATGTAGATGACAGACTTGACACACAGGATAAGACAAGTTTTCTAAGTGATATAGCAGAAATTTATACTCATGTCATCATAAAAACTAATCATGGTGCCAACGTGTAATGATTAAGAAATATATTATGGAATAGTACGTAAAGAACAGGCCACTACATTCATCTTAATGCTATTTTTTTCCCGCGTTGCTATGAGTGACTATCATTGTACTAGGTCTCTAGTGATAAAGGGCAGACTTAATACTTCAAAACTCCTAAATCTGCAGGAATTCTATTATTCATGAGAACAAGATGCAAGACAACCGTGACAAACACAAGCGTTTGTAATAAATACTTGTGCATGTTAATTGCATACGTTGTAAAATATTTACTTAATTCAAAAGCAAGACTCATAGCACAAACAAAATTATTTACTGAAGCACTAAGCTCTATAGGAAAAGTTTGTATTTCATCAAGTGTATTTTCAACAATAAGCAGGCCTACTGATGGAAGGACAAAATGTACTTTGGATTCATTTGCACACATCCAAGTTAAAACCCAAGCAGATTATTACTCAAGGAACTGACTCTCTTAAACATGGAGCCATATTGTATGATTTTGCAGAAAAACAAGCTTATCTAACAAAAGTCATAAGTGCTGACAGGAGATAATGAAGGATTATGCAAAAGTTTTATTTGTGCTGTGTGCTAAATCTTTTAAGCTACCACAGGTTTTGTTGTTATTAATATTTTCCTGAAGCAGTGAAGTCAATGGAAATATTTTCTGTCAAGTGTCCTAGGTTTTTCCTGCTTCTTGTCATCCACTAACAAAACTGACAAAAAATCCTGTGCTAGATCAATTAAAAAACTGTCACAACTGTTACCCTAAACATGGCAAGATTTCTACACATTCACAATAGAGCAGATCAAAAGCAAAAGAAAGCATTAGCCAGAACTTCATTGGTGCTTACTTTAATTTTACCCCATCCCCACTACACCAACTCATAAAAATGGTTCCTTGAATATCAGCAGCTATTGAAAATTATTCATGTGTGAGCCTAGACTGTTCCCATCAGACTATTCAATCACAGAGGGTATCAAGTCAAGTACAGTCCTGCCCTCACTCTACATTCGCCTTTCTCCAAGGATCACTGGATAGAGATCAAGAGAGGCAACCTTGGCCATTTTCCACGCTTCAGCCCAGAACATCAAAGCAAGTCAGTAGCACCCCAGCTGCTGTTCCTATTGAGATCAATGTACTCAACACAGCACATTAGAAATCAAACACAGCACATTCTGGTCTGTCCAGCTCATTACTGTCTGAAGCCATTTCCTTAGTACTTGAACCAGCAACTAGCTTATACAAAGCCAGAAATGGGTGCTGACAAATTCTAAACTTATTTGTACAATATTCCTCTATCCACTACTTTAATCACTTTATTTTGAAAGTTATCATACAGGTGAGCTTTAAGCATTTATATGCTAGCATCAGCATCAATAGTAATGTCTATCCTCTGGGTTCAGTAGCCATGGATTCAAAATTCTTTTTGAATTGCAGTTTCATATTTTTTAAATCCACTCTTTTGGGAATCTTTAAGAGCTGGAAATTTGTATCATGTACTTTTTGGTTACCAACCTCTTCCATACATTTAATGCGGACAGGCTCACTAAGCTCAATGTAGAAATTATAATTTGCATCCGAAAATCATACACATTAGCTGCTCAGATGTCCAACATCACCACAATGTCAGGGCGTGCAATTCTACTGTGAAGTTTCACACTCTTCAAAATAAATAAAGCAATGGGCCATAATTTGCTGTCAAAATAAGTGAAGCTAATAGTGCCATTTATGTGTAAATGGTACAGCAACTTCAGACGAGGAGCAAATGCACGGTTAAATGTAAATATCACAGAAGTTGCAGTCCAAGTTGCACTGCTCCACTATTAGCTTTGCAAAAAAAAAATCTGTCTGCCTCACCTTTGATGCACATTGAATGTCACGAAGTTGCTGTATTTGCACGGTAGACACGAAAAAAATCTGTCACATATTCGGTAATTAGTTGTGCAAGTAATCTTTTAACATGTTAATTACTGCGAATCAACCTTCCTCACACTGAAAATTAACTATTACAACTGCAAGTCTCATTCCTTCAGATTTTGAATTTTTCAGAGATTTTTTAAAATGCCAAATGTAATATTTTTAAATTTTCCTGAGTCTCTTCCTTCCTCTTTCAATCCAAAATTTCTTCTTTTTATTTCTCTCTGTACCTAATTTGACATGGAATTAAAAGGGGTGAATTCACTTTCAGTCCTTCCGCTGTTCATTTCTCAATCCTGTTAAGGAGAAACGCTGTTAGTTGCCCTGTTCACTCAGCTTCCAGATGCCCTGTTTCCCTCACTACGTTGTTATAAGGTCACAATTCCAGCAACTCTGTGGGGGAAATAAATTGAGCTGCAGGATGCAGGGGTAAGCCCAATAGCTAGTGCCTTCAGATGCCCTGCTACAGTAAAATCCAGCCTATTAAATTGCTCCAATGATTTACTGACCTGAAAAGTCTTTTATTGCTAGCCAAGAAAGCACAAAAATTAAAACTTATTTACAAGCTATTCTGATTAGACCTCCATCAATATTTGTAAATAAAGGGATTTCAATTCAATCAATATGTATATACTGAAAACAATTCACTGCATTGCAATAATTATCTAAATACTGATCAATGATGCAGCACTAGAAGAATCAATCCTATCTGTCTGCCCCTGCTTGAAGTGGCCCTATCGGTATCAGTTAACCACAGTGGGGAGAAAAGCTATGGCCTAGAGTATCCCCCACGCTCTATTACAGGGGGGACATTTTACAGCAGCCTGCAAAAGGGAATAAAAAGACTACAGTAACGTGGTTTGGCTCACCCTGCTTCAATCTCACCTCCTGACTGCGGATGTGGAGAAGACCGTGGCCCAGTTCGCCGTAGAGAGGGGCCTGTAAAGGGAGAAAAATGAGAATCTCAATTCTCTTCCCCCTCCCTCTCCCATTAACAAAAAAAATACAACATATAAAAACACAGCTGCATATAGATAAAAGGTAGCTTGTGTTGACACCTGAATCACTGCAATGTTTACTCTTCATTTGCTCAGAATTTGATGACATTCACCATTAGGTTATCATGTTATTTTATTCCAATTGCTGTGTGGCAGATATTAAAATGATAAATACGGTACAAGAGTCACTCATTTAAAATTTTACAAAAGATAAAAAAAGGAAAAGCTGGAAATCTCTTAACAGTAAGTGTTGCAAATGTTCCATCAGCATCTGTAAAAGACAAACTAACATCTCAGATGTGACTTTTCCATCAGCATTCTGAAACATTAAGCTATCTTTCTGTTTCACATGCTGACTGGACTTCTGTAAATTTCCAGAAATTATTTTTGTTTAAAACCTGACAGAATTTTACAGTTAATTGTGCACGCCCCAACTCGCAGCTATCTTCCCAGTCCTATTCCCGGACCTCACCTCAGATTCTTAAATCTTCAATTTTCAAATATTTATCCATTTTCATTTAAAACTATTATAGGCTCTACATCTGCTGTTGATGGTAAAAGCACACATTTAACAATCTTAAGCATTAAAAAAAAACTCATCTTCTCCCTTCATTCTTTTAATGATCTTAAAATTAGAAATGTTCTCCCCTACTTACCTCATCAAATCTCCTTAATTCTGAACAGCTCAATCAAATCTCCTCTTAACCTTCTCTGTTCTAGTGGAAAAACAACAGTTTTATTTGTAATTAAATGATCACATCCCTGGCATCACCCGAGTAAATCTCTTCTATACACTCCCCTTAGTCTGGATATCACTCCGAATATAGGGATTCCAATTCTGGACACCATATTCTAACTTCAGACTAATCAATGATTTGTGTAAGTTTAACATGACCTCTGCTTTTGTACTCTGTGACCATATTTATAAAATTAATTATCACCTGGGCTTTTAAAAAAAAATCAACTTGACCAACCCATTTTAAAAGATTTGTGTATTTCAAACTCTCAAGATTCTCTGCTCCTCTACTCCTTTTGAACTTTTACATTTAACACATATTCCCTCTTTGTATTCTTCTTCAAGATAGATCACCTCTCAGTTCTCACTGTTCAATTTCACCTAACATCTAATGACCCAATCTACTAGCCTGGTTATGTCCTCCTGAAGTCACTTACAGCCTTCTTTACAATTACCTTGTTAATTTTTAGGTCCAGACAGCATAATTACTCATTTTAACTCAACAAGCCTCCTTATTAAATATTAAACAAACAAATGTTACAAAGAATTTGGATTACACAGAGAAGGACAAGGATAGGTGAACAGGGCGCAGACTTGGTTAGCCTAGCTTCCTGGCTTATCACTTTCTTCCTTCTTGAACAAGGGTTCTACCAAGATTTCTCTTCAGATGAAAAGCCTTAATTCCAAACTTCATTTCCTCCCCCACCCCAAGAATGTACCAAGAGTTTGTCATGGCTTCAAGCACCCTTTTCACTGGATCTTTTACAATAACCCAGTTTCCAATCTAGAATTACAGTAGTACTATCTCAACAGGCATAGAACTTATAGAACAAAACACAAATATTTCTCCCTTCCAGCTCCCCCACCCCCAAACACCCCCCAACCCATCTCAGTGCTTCATTCGTCCTCCCTCTTCCCTCTCCATGCAATTCAAATATGTTGCAACATCTGTATCATAAAATCAGACTTACAAAACAGTTCCGAAGGGTCACTGACCCGAAACGTTAACTCTGCTTCTCTTTCCACAGATGCTGCCAGACCTGCTGAGTGGTTCCAGCATTTCTTGTTTTTATTACAGAACAGTGGTTTGCCTAAAACAGATCCCATTTCTTATATTTCTCTACTACAACAGCAGTAACTTTCAATTATCATTTACCACAGATTATAAAATTGTCATGCCTCTGCTACTTCTTTGAAAGCTGTTGTGCTTAGTCCCACATCCCCACTTTTTGTCTGTAATGCTGCAAGTTCTTTATCTGAGTACCTATCCAACACTATTTATGGAATCACTGCCACTATCTTTTCAGGTAGAACCTTTTAGATCTGACACTGAGTGAAAAATATTCTCATCATCCCGCCAGATCTTTTGCGAATCTATAATCTCTGGTTATTGACCCATTTGCCAGAGGGAATAGTTTTTCTCTATCTACTCAATCAAAACCTCTCATCTTGAAAACCTCTGTTACGTCACCTCTTAACTTTTGCTGTTACAAGGAGAACAGTCCTAACTTTTCTAACCTCACAATTGGTAAAACTGGTATAATTGCTAATATATGATTCGTCATTTAATGCGCTACTGGGCAGCCAAGAGAACAAGTATGTGAAAGTGATACAAATATTCTTTCAGAGCTTTGTGAATTTATTCAAATTGATTAGAACCTGCTACTGCTAACATGGTGGTAGATTATAACGATTCAACACAATGATGTCTGCTTTTTTTTAAAAAAAGGAATGTGAAGTTGATAGCAGAAAAAGATTGTAAAAGCTTAAATATGACTATTCTAATGCAAATTTAGGCTTTTAAAAAAAAATGTATGCACATTTTTCCCTTCACTGTCTCGTCTGAATAACTTCCATCAGGAAGCCAACAGTTTTAAATAGTTGTGTTGTTCAACCCATGAGAACATCCAAGAGGAGCAGTTCAAACTAAAAACAGCCCATAGTAAATATTACAAATAAGAAAATTGTTTGATTATTCCACTTAAAAACACATCATATTATTTTGTACATGTGCTGATAAGAAGCATAAGTAGTGAAAAGCTCAACCAAGAACTTTTTTTTGGTCAAAAAAAGAATCCTGACTCCTATGTTACAATTTAGATTTTTGTTACTTAAGTAAATAATTGAAAATGGATTTTAATTTTAAAACATATTGTACAGCAGATTTTGACCAATATGACCATCTTTGCAGCTGTAGAAATTGTGTTTTACGACTTGGAGAGCTGCTCAGTACTCATAGGAACATATGAATTAGGAGCAGTAGGCCACGAGGCCCCTTGAGCCTGCTCCGCCATTCAATAGTTCATGGCTGAACTGATTACTCCACATTACCGCCTACCCCCAATAACCTTCCACCCCCTTGCTTATCAAGTATCTATCTACCTCTGCCTTAAACATGTTCAAAGACTCCACTTCCACTGCCTTTTGAGGAAGAGAGTTCCAAAGACTCACGACCCTCAAAAAAAAATTTCTCATCTCTGTCTTAAATGGATAACCCCTTATTTTTAAACAGTGACGCCTAGTTCTAGAGTCTCCCACAAGGGGAAACATCCTTTCCACATCCACCCTGTCAAGACCCCTCAGGATCATATATGTTTCAATCAAGTCAAATTCCAGCAAATATAAGCTTAGCCTGTCCAGCACGGTTTGGGTGTAGACCGTCCCAACGGTACAGGCACCACTCTCCCCAGTACTGGTGCCAGTGCCCCACGACCCAGAACCCACTTATACCACAGCAGTCTTTGAGCCACGCATTAATTTCTCTAATCTTATTTGCCTTATGCCAATTTGCACGTGGCTCAGGTAATAATCGAGATTACCTTTGAGGTTGTGTTTCTTAATTTAGGCCTAATTCCTCATACTGACTATGCAGAACCGCTTTCCTTGTCCTGCCTACGTCGTTGGTACAGACATGGGCCACGATGACTGGATCCTCCCCCTCCCACTATAATTCCCTTTCCAGCCCAGAGCAAATGACCCAACCCCTGGCACCGGGCCGGCAACACAGCCATCTGGACTCTCGCTCTTTGCTGCGGTGAACAGTGCCAATCCGCCTAACAATACTATGCCCTAATACTACATCCCTTTTCTCCTTCCACTTGAACGGCTTCCTGTATCATGGTGCCATGGTCAAGTTGCACATCCACCCTGCATCCCCCACTCTCATCCAAACAAGCTGAAAGAACCTCAAACCTATTGGACAACCGCAAAGACGGAGGCTCCTGCACTCTGGGTGCCCTTACCTGCAGCCACAATCTCCTGTCCCTGACTAAATCAGAAGACCCGATCCTAAGGGGCGTGACCACCTCCTGGTACAAAGTGTCCAGGTAACTTTCCCCTTCCCTGTCGCAGTGTCTGCAGCTTGGCCTCCAATTCAATTACTCTGAACCGAAGCTCTTCGAGCCACAAACACTTACTGCAGACATGTTTGGTCTGGATCACACTGGCATCCAGGAGCTCCCACATGCTGCAGCCGTGACACATCACCTGTCCTGCCATCCTTAATGTGTCTCAATTAACTACTGAATTATTTCAATTATTTATTTTATTTTCCTTTATATATTTTATTAAGCTTACCACTAGTTCCTTTACTATTTTAAATGTTAGGATTAGAATAGACTTTAACCACTTACCAGATACTCACCAAACAGCTAGCATCTTCCCCAACCAATCACCTACATGCTTGCCTGTGATGTCACACTTGATTTTCTTTGAAGGGCTCGTTCCACTGAACTGGATAGGATACTGGATAAGCTGGAGGATAGGATAGGCTAACCTCTCCCCGCTCTCCTTGAAGTGAAGCCTCTCCCGCCACTCACCGCTCGTTCCACTGAACTAGATAGGCTGGCCTCTCCCCATTCTTTTTGAAGTGAAGCCTCTCCCCACTCTCCGCAATATGCAATAAAGACAAAGTTGAGGTGGGATATGCCAATACTCAGGTGTCGATACTGTAGATGTTATATGACTTGTTTTCCAGTTATGTACATGTGAACATGTACTAAATAAAAAGGAACCTCAGGCGAGGCAAAAGTTGGAAATAAATTGCCCTCGGATATGGCAGATTTTTAGTCTTTATCCTAACATGACCCTTGAGGGGCATAATGTTCCACTGTTGCTACCAGTCTTACAGCCAGTCTTTTAGTAGCACACCCAAGTGACCGCTCAAATTGCCTAAATAGCAAGTATTCACAAGCTGTTCGATCACTGAAGGGTCACGTGAGCCTGCTCCGTCCATAACAACTGAGTCATATAAATGTAGATCTCAATCTTGGTGATCTTGGTCTGTACAGAGCCAGCTGCGTTAGCAATGATATTATAAATGTTTTCAGGAGGCCAGTGACAATCTGAGGTACCACAAACTCCTAGTATTGTTCTGTTTTCACAGAGTGGAACTCCTACCAGGCAGGCACAGATCACTGTTCCTTCATCAATGGGCCAGTATCCTTGAATTTCCTGCCCAAATGAATGTGGGAGCATCATCCATGAGGACTGCAGGGTTTCAAGGAGGCCCAATTTTAAAATGAAATGGGAGACGGTCCCAAGCAGAGCCTTCCCAAATTTTGTTATAACAAAAAGCCTGCTGAAATGCAGTCACCAAGAATTCTATGGGACTTTTCTCAGTAGATTCAATTTTTTTGCATATCCAACAAAATCTCCTTCATGTTTTGGTACTGGCTACAGTATGAGATTTTCAATATATTATTTTCCATTTTTAATCTTGCTTTGTTATTGCCTACTTCACAGAAAAATACTTTGAGAAACAAACATCAAATATTAAGAAGTGAAGATTTGTGTTGTTGAGGGAGAAATGTCGAATGGGAGACCTGTAGTAAATAAATTACCCCAATCCAAAAATTGATGACTAAGCTTATATTCTAGATATTCTCTGAATTGTGTTATCTTAGATTTAAAAAATGCTAAAAAATTTCCAACCCTCATCCAACTCTAGATCGTTGGTTTTCATACGAACTTACGAATTTGGAGCAGGAGTTAGCCACTCAGCCCCTCGAGCCTGCTCCACCATTCAATATCATGGCTGAACTGATTGCAACCTCAACTCCACATTCCCGCCTACCCCCAATAACCTTTCACCCCTTGGATTGCATTGGAGATCCTCAACTGTCAATTATCTCATCAGAAATAGTACAAGAGCACCAAAAATGAGGAAAGAAAATCAAAAATGCTTTATTATTTAGTATCAGGTTCAAAACATTCTGTATCAGTCTAACCCAAAGATGTTTGTTGGTAAACTAAATAATTCAACTAATCCCACTACAGCACAAAACCAGAAATGCAGGAGATAATGTATTAAAAAGGTGAAGAGAAACTGGACAGGGGTGGAAACAGTGCAAGAGGTACCTTTTGTTGAAAGCCATGAGTACTTCTATGTGAGCTCGCACAAGGACTAGGGGACACAGACTGGATGCAGGGGGAATATGAGGAAGCACTTTTTTTTAAAAAAACGCAATGGGTGGTATGACCTCGAACTCGCTGCCCACAAAAGGTGGTGGAAGCAGAGACAATGACTTCAAAAGGAAATTGGAAGGCCACCCAAAGGAAACAGACCCTCAGGGCCACGAGGACCGACGAACAGTTTGGCAGAGAGCCAGCAGGGACTATTCTGAGCCATTATTAGATTCCCATTGGTCTGCATTGGTGAATAATCTCACCCACTTACTTCAAAATCAGTGATCAAAAACAGGACAATTTAACACATTTCAGCAACTTCTTTCAGTGCAGGAAAGTGAAAGAGATAAAAAGAATGCCAGCATGACCTGTGGACATCAGCCCATCTGCTGCTAAATCCTCATCTATGGTATAGTCTTGCCTAGAGGTAACAAAAGCAATGGCCTCCTGGCCAAGCACCGATCCTCAAGAAACTTCAGCTCATTCAAAACTGTTACCCATATCCTAACTCGCATCAAGTCGTGAATGATGGTGGACAATTAAAACAACTAATCGGAGGAGGCGCCTCCACAAAACAGCCCCATCCTCAATGATGGGGGAAGCCCACTATGGCAGTGCAAAAGATGAGGCTGAAACATCAACTAGAACAAAGAACAAAGAAAATTACAGCACAGGAACAGGCCCTTCGGCCCTCCAAGCCTGCGCCGATCCAGATACTCTATCTAAACATGTCGCCTATTTTCTAAGGGTCTGTATCTCTTTGCTTCCTGCCCATTCATGTATCTGTCTAGATACATCTTAAAAGACGCTATCGTGCCCGCGTCTACCACCTCCGCTGGCAACGCGTTCCAGGCACCCACCACCCTCTGCGTAAAGAACTTTCCACGCATATCCCCCCTAAACTTTTCCCCTCTCACTTTGAACTCGTGACCCCTAGTAATTGAATCCCCCACTCTGGGAAAAAGCTTCTTGCTATCCACCCTGTCTATACCTCTCATGATTTTGTACACCTCAATCAGGTCCCCCCTCAACCTCCGTCTTTCTAATGAAAATAATCCTAATCTACTCAACCTCTCTTCATAGCTAGCGCCCCCCATACCAGGCAACATCCTGGTGAACCTCCTCTGCACCCTCTCCAAAGCATCTACATCCTTTTGGTAATGTGGCGACCAGAACTGCACGCAGTATTCCAAATGTGGCCGAACCAAAGTCTTATACAACTGTAACATGACCTGCCAACCCTTGTACTCAATACCCCGTCCGATGAAGGAAAGCATGCCGTATGCCTTCTTGACCACTCTATTGACCTGCGTTGCCACCTTCAGGGAACAATGGACCTGAACACCCAAATCTCTCTGTACATCAATTTTCCCCAGGACTTTTCCATTTACTGTATAATTCACTCTTGAATTGGATCTTCCAAAATGCATCACTTCGCATTTGCCCTGATTGAACTCCATCTGCCATTTTTCTGCCCAACTCTCCAATCTATTTATATTCTGCTGTATTCTCTGACAGTCCCCTTCACTATCTGCTACTCCACCAATCTTAGTGTCGTCTGCAAACTTGCTAATCAGACCACCTATACTTTCCTCCAAATCATTGATGTATATCACAAACAACAGTGGTCCCAGCACGGATCCCTGTGGAACACCACTGGTCACACGTCTCCATTTTGAGAAACTCCCTTCCACTGCTACTCTCTGTCTCCTGTTGCCCAGCCAGTTCTTTATCCATCTAGCTAGTACACCCTGGACCCCATGCGACTTCACTTTCTCCATCAGCCTACCATGGGGAACCTTATCAAACGCCTTACTGAAGTCCATGTATATGACATCTACAGCCCTTCCCTCATCAATCAACTTTGTCACTTCCTCAAAGAATTCTATTAAGTTGGTACGGCATGACCTTCCCTGCACAAAACCATGTTGCCTATCACTGATAAGCCCATTTTCTTCCAAATGGGAATAGATCCTATCCCTCAGTATCTTCTCCAGCAGCTTCCCTACCACTGACGTCAGGCTCACCGGTCTATAATTACCTGGATTTTCCCTGCTACCCTTCTTAAACAAGGGGACAACATTAGCAATTCTCCAGTCCTCCGGGACCTCACCCGTGTTTAAGGATGCTGCAAAGATATCTGTTAAGGCCCCAGCTATTTCCTCTCTCGCTTCCCACAGTAACCTGGGATAGATCCCATCCGGACCTGGGGACTTGTCCACCTTAATGCCTTTTAGAATACCCAACACTTCCTCCCTCCTTATGCCGACTTGACCTAGAGTAATCAAACATCTGTCCCTAACCTCAACATCCGTCATGTCCCTCTCCTCGGTGAATACCGATGCAAAGTACTCATTTAGAATCTCACCCATTTTCTCTGGCTCCACGCATAACTTTCCTCCTTTGTCCTTGAGTGGGCCAATCCTTTCTCTAGTTACCCTCTTGCTCCTTATATATGAATAAAAGGCTTTGGGATTTTCCTTAACCCTGTTTGCTAAAGATATTTCATGACCCCTTTTAGCCCTCTTAATTCCTCGTTTCAGATTGGTCCTACATTCCCGATATTCTTTCAAAGCTTCGTCTTTCTTCAGCCGCCTAGTCCTTATGTATGCTTCCTTTTTCCTCTTAGCTCGTCTCACAATTTCACCTGTCATCCATGGTTCCCTAATCTTGCTATTTCTATCCCTCATTTTCACAGGAACATGTCTCTCCTGCACGCTAACCAACCTCTCTTTAAAAGCCTCCCACATATCAAATGTGGATTTACCTTCAAACAGCTGCTCCCAATCTACATTCCCCAGCTCCTGCCGAATTTTGGTATAGTTGGCCTTCCCCCAATTTAGCACTCTTCCTTTGGGACCACTCTCGTCTTTGTCCATGAGTATTCTAAAACTTACGGAATTGTGATCACTATTCCCAAAGTAGTCCCCTACTGAAACTTCAACCACCTGGCCGGGCTCATTCCCCAACACCAGGTCCAGTCTGGCCCCTTCCCGAGTTGGACTATTTACATACTGCTGTAGAAAACCCTCCTGGATGCTCCTTACAAATTCTGCTCCATCTGGACCTCTAACACTAAGTGAATCCCAGTCAATGTTGGGAAAATTAAAATCTCCTATCACCACCACCCTGTTGCTCCTACATCTTTCCATAATCTGTTTACATATTTGTACCTCTATCTCACGCTCGCTGTTGGGAGGCCTGCAGTACAGCCCCAACATTGTTACCGCACTCTTCCTATTTCTGAGTTCTGCCCATATTGCCTCACTGCTCGAGTCCTCCATAGTGCCCTCCTTCAGCACAGCTGTGATATCCTCTTTGACCAGTACTGCAACTCCTCCACCCCTTTTACCTCTCTCTCTATCCCGCCGGAAGCATCGATATCCTGGGATATTTAGTTGCCAATCGTGCCCTTCCCTCAACCAAGTCTCAGTAATAGCAATAACATCATACTCCCAGGTACCAATCCAGGCCCTAAGTTCATCTGCCTTACCTACTACACTTCTTGCATTAAAACAAATGCACCTCAGACCACCAGTCCCTTTGCGTTCATCATCTGCTCCCTGTCTACTCTTTTCCTTAGTCAGGCTGACTTCATTATCTAGTTCCTTACAGGCTTTAGTTACTACCTCCTTACTGTCCACTGACCTCCTCATTTGGTTCCCATCCCCCTGCCACATTAGTTTAAACCCTCCCCAACACCATTTGCAAAAGCACCCCCAAGGACATTGGTTCCAGTCCGGCCCAGGTGTAGACCGTCCAATTTGTAACAGTCCCACCTCCCCCAGAACCGGTCCCAATGTCCCAAAAATCTGAACCCCTCCCTCCTGCACCATCTCTCAAGCCACGCATTCATCCTGACTATTCTTTCATTTCTACTCTGACTAGCACGTGGCACTGGTAGCAATCCTGAGATTACTACCTCTGAGGTCCTACTTTTTAACTTGGCTGCTAGCTCCCTAAATTCTGCTTGTAGGACCTCATCCTGTTTTTTACCTATATCATTGGTGCCTATGTGCACAACAACAACTGGCTGTTCACCCTCCCCTTTCAGAATGTTCTGCAGCCGATCTGAGACATCCCTGACCCGTGCACCTGGGAGGCAACATACCATTCGGGAGTCTCGTTTTCGACCACAGAACCGCCTATCTACTCCCCTTACAATCGAATCCCCGATAACTATAGCCCTTCCACTCTTTTTCCCGCCCTTCCGAACAGCAGAGCCAGCCACGGTGCCATGAACCTGGCGACTGCTGCCTTCCCCTGGTGAGCCATCTCCCTCAACAGTATCCAAAACGGTATACCTGTTTTGGAGGGAGATGACTGCAGGGGACACCTGCGCTGCCTTCCTGCTCTTTCTCTGCCTTTTGGTCACCCATTCCCTTTCACCCTCAGCAATCCTAAACTGCGGTGTGACCAATTCGCTAAACGTGCTATCCACGACCTCCTCAGCATCGCGGATGCTCCAAAGTGAGTCCATCCGCAGCTCCAGAGCCATCATGCGGTCTAACAAGAGCTGCAGCTGGACACACTTCCAGCACGGGTCAAGTGGATGATCCATCTCCACCTCCTCCCGAGGTCACCAGCCAATTCTTGATATCATGTGGAGTGAATTGAAACAGCTTAAGGCACTGGATACAGAAAAGGCCCTGAAAACATCCTGGCTGTAGCACTAAGGACATGTGCTCCAGAACTAGTCCCGCCCCTAGCCAAGCTGTTCCTCTACAGCTATAACACTGGCATCTACCTAACAATGTGAAAAATTGCCCAGATATGCCAGTCCGCAAAAAGCAGGACAAATTCAATCTGGCCAATTACCGCACCATCAGCCTCATCTTGATCATCAGTAAAGTGATGGAAGGGGTCATTGACAGTGCGGGCAAGTGGCACTTGCTCAGCAATAACCTGCGTAACAATACTCAGTTTGGGTTCCGCAAGGGCCACTCAGCTCCTGACCTCATTACATGGACAAGAGAGCTGAATTCCAGGAGGCGAGGAGAGAGTGACTGCCCTTAACATCAAGGAGCCCTAGCAAATGCTCAAGTCAATGGGAATCAGGGGGAAAAACTCCACTGGTTGGAGTCATACCTAGGAATGAAGATAGTTGTCATTGTTGGAGGCCAATCATCTCAGCCCAAGGATACTGCTGCAGAAATTCCTCAATGTAGTGTCCTAGGCCCAACCATCTTCAGCTGCTTTACCAATGACCTTCCCTCCATCATAAAATCAGAAGTGGGGATGTTTGCTAACAATGCCACAGTGTTCAGGACCATTCACGACTCCTCAGACACTGAACCAGTCGTACCCGCATGCAGCAAAACCTGGACAACATTCAGGCTTGGGCTTATAAATGACAAATAACATTCGCACCTCACAATTGCCAGGCAATGACCATTTCCAACAAAAAGAGAATCTAACCATCTCCCTTTGGCATTCAACAGCAGCACCATCACTGAATCCCCCACCATCAACACCCTGGGGGTTACCATTGACCAGAAAAGGAACTGGACTAGCCATATAAATACTGTGGCTACAAGAGCAGGGCAGAAGCCAGGATTTCTGCCGAGAGTAACTTACCTTCTGACTCCCCAAAGCCTGTCCACAATCTACAAGGCACAAGTCAGCAGCCAGCGATGGAATACTCTCCATTTGCCTAGATAATTGCAGCTCCAACACAAGAAGCTCGACACCAACCAGGAAGAAGCCATCTCCACCCACCATCTTCAACATTCACTCCCTCAGCACCAATGCACAGTGGCAGCAGTGTGTACCATCTACAAGATGCACTACAGCAACTCGTCAAGCCTCCTTCGACAGCATCTTCCAAACCCATGACCTCTACCAACTAGACGGACAAGGGCAGCAGATGCATGAGAACACTACCACCTGCAAGTTCCCCTCCAAGCCACACATCATCTTGACTTGGAACTATTTCGCCATTCCTTCACTGTCACTGGATCAAAATCCTGGAACTCCCTTCCTGACAGCACTGTAGGTGTACCTACATCCAAAGGACTGCAGCGATTCAAGAAGGTGGCTCACCACCACCTTCTCAAGGCCAATTTGTGATGGGCAATAAATGCTGACCTAGTCAGCAATGTTCACATCCCTTGAACAAATTTAAGAAAAAAAATGAAGTCCTATTCACCTATCACCCCTGTACTCGCTGACATACATCCTCGCCAACGACTTGATTTTTAAAATTCTCATCCATGTGTTCAAAACCCTCCATGGCCTTATCCCTCCCCATAATCTCCTCCAGTCCAAAACCCTCCAAGAAATCTTCATTCCTCCAACTCTGGCCTCTGGTCCATTCTCTACTTTCTGGCCAAGGAACATCCTTCAAGCTACCAACATGTTTGCCAACTTTATCCTTCCCTGGAAAATGAAAGAATTTAAAAACAGTGATGCACATTAAGACTGAAATAATGTCTGTGGTTAACCTGTGCAGTGTGTCATTCAATCCTCCCACAAAGGTTTGATTGCTGAGAGATTAAAGCAGCAATTACACCCGTTTTGTATATAAACCTCATCTAAGTTTTATTTTAAATTGCCAGCTCTCCACAAAAAAAATTTTCTGGCACACATTTAAATTTACAAAGTATTCCTGACAACAAAAGTACAAGTTCTGAGGTCATGCAGTTTGAAACAAAACAAATTAAAATCTGTATGACTGCCATTATTTTTAAATTGTAACTCATTTATAACATGACAAAATTTCATAGTTCATATCTCTAACATGGTATTGATCCATTGATTTATATGAATGATAACTAATATTACAAGAAAAATACAATTCAGTTTATATGAACAATTGAAGTATACTGGGCTTTAAAATATTGGGCTGAATTTTGTGCAGGAGCCCCATCTCCTGGCGCCAGGCCGAAAAGGTGGGGGACTACCCCACCTCTACATTTTTCCTGCAACCCCGCCCCCCCCCCCCCACCCACCCACCCCGAGCAATCCTGCAGAAAGTTAAGGAGGTGGGATCCCCATCCCTTTAAAGACTTAATAGGGATGGGGATTCCACCCCCAAGAGCTGTCGGCCAATCACAGGACCGACAGCATCACCGGAAGCGTTGGCCACTGCTGGTACTGCAGAGGCCTTAGACCCAGACGTCGCACTGGAACCCGAGAGAAGATGTGCACCCCGCAAGCCCGCAGGGAGGGTGCCTCCTTTCCCCAAGGTGCCCTTGGCCACTTAAGGGCCTCAATTGGTCTCTGGGCGGGAAGGCAGTTATCGGCCTATCCCGCCGCCAGGAGAATTGGAACCGGCAATCCAGGCGTCGGGTTCTGAGGCAGCCGCTACCGATTCTCCAGCCGCCCCCCACGCCCGGCTATGAAACCTGCCGTCAGGTGGAGAATAAAATCCGGCCCATTATGTTCTGTTCAACATTTTTCTTTTGCTTCTGCTCCCTCAACAAACTAACAAGAGAACATGCAATCTATTTGCATGCCTCTGCCAATGTCATTGTGTGACCAGATACTGGTACGGCCCTGGGTAACTACCAGATTTTCTCTCAATAGAATTGGATTACATACATCAGCCATGCCATTGAAACTCAAACACATTGATCCATTACAATGCCATAGCCCCCTGAATTTGATTATTTTATCTATTTAATTATTCACTTAATAAATCTATGATTCATTGCTTTCAAGATCCTCTATATTTTACTTCCAGTTCCTGTATTATATGTTTGGAATTTTACTCTGGTTCAGCATCTCTGAAAACTCCGACAAAGGTGTCAGTACTTACAGGCTGAAGTGTATCTTTACCTGCCCCATATCTAGATGGATTGCATCTAGTGAAGAACAAAAAAAAAATTACCGGATTTTCCTACTAGTTGTACTTATTCCTCCGCTACTTCAGAAGTAAAATAAATGGATAAGTGATATTAACAGACTCTATATTTACAGATTTAACTATGCCTTCTCAGAAGGTAAAAAAGGCACAGTTGCTACACTAAACTTCAATGTGAACAGAATCTGGCACAACACCTCTGCATATAAACATTACGTGATGACACAGTGCTGACATTCCACAGACTCTGGGCTGGATTTTGTGCAGGAGGCAGAGCTCCCAACACCAGGCCGAAAAGTTGGGGAGAACCCCACCTCTGCAATGCTCCAGTCTTTTGAGGTGAAAGTTTTAGGTGGGATTCCTGTCCCTTTGAGCACTTAATAGGGATGGGGTTCCCGACCCCAAGCAGCACCCTCAGACCCAGGCCCACGCTGGAACCCCAGACCTCAGGTACGTGAGAAGTTGGTCACTGGGTACAGTCCAGAACACCTTGGTGACCGGGGAGGGGGGGGGGGGGGGGGTCCTCCCTGCACAGCAGAGGCGGGAAGAGGCCCTCATTTGGCCTCTGGGCAAGAAGGCCGTCGTCAGCCTATCCCATCCCTGGGAGAATGATATGAATATACGTATTAGGAGTAGAAGTAGGCCACTTGGCCCCTCGAGCCTGCTCTGCCATTCAATAAGATCATGGCTTATCTGATTGCAACTTCAACTTCACATTACCACCTACCTACCCCCTTGCTTATCAAGAATCTATCTACCTCTGCCTTAAAAATATTTGAAGACTCTGCTTCCACTGCTATTTGAGGAAGAGAATTCCAAAGACTCGTGACCCTCAGAGAAAACAATTTCTTATCTCTGTCTTAAATGGGTGACCCCTTATTTTTAAACAGTAACCCTTAGTTCTAGATTCTCCTGCAACGGGAAATATCCTTTCCACATCCACCCTGTCAAGACCCCTCAGGATCTTATTTGTTTTAATCAAGTCGCCTCTTACTCTTCTAAACTCCAGCGGATACAAGCAATCGGAACCAGGATTTCCGGCGTTGGGTTCCATGGCAGACGATTCTGCCCAGATTCCCCGCCAACCGCCCCCACCCTCCCCCCCCCCCCCACCACAAAACCAGCCGTCGGGATGAGCACAAATTCCGGCCCTCTCTGTAGCCTATTTCTCTATCTAGCCATCTGTCAACATGTCTGACTGATGGCTTCAGACAGACTACTCAATTAAAACAAGACAGGCTGAGATATACTTTAACATTTTGACTGAGACAGGAGGATAGTTAAATAGAGCCGCCAATCAAATACATTTAAACACAACCCACAGGATGCTTGTATTTGAATTGAATGGCTTGGCTTCTCCTGTGAATAACTTTCACAGCTGTAATGATTCTCCTGGGGCTACGGTTTATCAAAACTGACCAGAACCATTATCTCTGAACGAACCGGATTTTTAAACCCAATATGTGCTGTGACAGAAAGAAAGAAGCCAACTGCATCACAAAATGCTTAACTTTTGCCACAGGACTACTTCAAAACAATAACTTGATGATTTTGACTCCAAATGGACAAAACACATGTCCTTTTCCAATAGATATGTAAAATGGAAGAAAGGTACAATTTCAACAAGGACTCATTCAGTGCTCCACCGACATACTATTGCAATACTAAACAGGTTATAAACCAGGAAAGAACATAATTTTAATGCATTTTAATTGTGCATTTGTTTCAAGAAGACCAGAGCAATAGAATCCTCCCCCAATAGTCCAGCTACTTAAACCAGCAAATAGCTGTGCCATATAGACCAGGAAGGTCCCAGGTTCAATCCTCGTTTGCACTTATTTAGCTAACCCCAGCCAGGGGAAAAGGGACACTACAAAATGACCTCAAAAGCTCTGAGGGAGCACTGAAGGTAACAGAATACAAACGCTCTGTCTCTATATCCACATCATTTGGAAAAGGTACTATCAAGTGCCCACGACTTAAGGAACTGTATCCTACCAAAGTACCAAAAAGCTTTCAGGGATCGGTGGAAAATATATCAGAAGAGATGTACGGGGCAAAATCTACAACAGTAATTTTAAAACGTTACACTGAAAAGGCTTAAAATTCAATTTTAAAAAAATTGTTTTCAAAAAAGTGCAAAATCTGGATCACATTAGTAAGTAGTAGTAGTCACATTAGTAGTTGGATACTGATTAATATGGCTTTAATCTTTGAGTCATCTAAAGAATTTGACAGATACCCACAGGTAGATGTCAAAATCTTAGTGCATTCAAAATGCCCCGTGCAAGCTTGGACAACTATTTGGGAATGGAGTGGGGTAATGGAACTGTCAAACTATTTATTCTGAAGACAAAGATTGAAAGATGTACAATTCCACATTTTGGAGCTCCTCCAGAGATAATTTCCCCTAATCAGCAAGCATTGTACAAGGCAGCGCCACATTCACATATACACATGGTGTAGTGTCCCACCATCCTCACTTCTGAGGAAAAATAAACTCTGTTTATATTAAGACACCCCTCCAATTTAGAAATTATTGGTAGCCAAGTCAATGTGTGCCTACAGCTAGCAAAAGTTTCAAGAATTCAATGTGCTTTGGATGGGAATTAAACTGAATAGAGACTGAAGAAGGACCATGAATGAGGATAGTGCAACTTCTTCCTCATCCCAAAATAGAACTACATTCAATACCAATAGCAACTAAAAACAGGTGATGGTATACATAAAACATACAGCACAGAATCAGGTCATTTGGACCAATTGGCCCAAGCCAGCATTTATGCTCCACAAGAGCCCCTCCAACTCCTCCATCTAACTCTGCCAGCATAACCTTCTATTCCTTTCTCTGATATACATGAGAGGAGGTGGTGGCGTAGCAGTGTCACTGGACTAGTAATCCAGAGCCCAGGCTAATGCTCTGAGGACTGGGTTCGAATCCTACTACGGCAGATGGTGAAATTTGTCCATCAATAAATAAAATCTGGAATTAATAAAGCTAGTCTAATGGTGGCCATGAAGCCATTGATGATTGGAAGGAAATAGGCCATCGTTACCTGGTCTGGCCTACATGTGACTTCAAATGTGGTTGACTCTTAACTGCCCTCTGAAATGGCCTAGCAAGCTAATTAGAGATAGGCAAGAAATGCTGGCCTAGCCAGCAACACCCACAAACAAAAGACAACTGATCTCAGTATAATATTTAATCTTCACATTTATCCATCTATTGCATTTATATAAACCAAGTGAACCTGCAATATGCCCTTCCATTGGGCTCGTCTAATTTTACTCACATAACCTTGTAAGAGGCAAATGGGAAAATTTTGCCCTGATCTAATTATATCAGTCAATAAATCCATAGTGTAGTCAATTGCAAGCAATAATCCATTAGCATAGACAAGATGTCCTTTTTTGTAAATACCAAAAGATAATTTTTTTTTTTAAGTTTCTCAGTTGCAGTTTTAATTTTAATATGACATGAGCTTTTTTTGCTATGGCGTTCAAAATTAGTCAAATCCTTTTGTAACTAGTATTGGAGAGAGTTCAAACATTTTGTAATCTCATTCACACAAAGCAGGTACTGTAAAAGGGAACAATAACCGAATGAAATGGAGACGCTCAGTCTTCTGATGGAATAACTGGGAAGTGCTTCCAGAATTTAACCAAAAAGAATAACAGCTATCTTTCTCATTTATAGTTTTCAAAAGAAATAACTAAGTGAAGTGCACCTTACTGTTCTGGGTTAGTAAAGCCACATATTTACCCAAATTAAGTATTTAAGCCTCTTTTGTGGGTGATCTTTGCCAGTTTTGAGGCTCTGTTGCAAGTCATTCAAAGGCCTACATTCACAAACTGTAGTAATTGTGAATACTGTAAGAGGTTGCTTTGTGCAAGCTTTCCGGAAAACCCTGGCAGACTGATCGAAGCAATTAAAAGCCTAGTGATGCCAGTTGGAAGGCATCCTAGTTTCAATTCTCACGATCATAAATTGTAACAGGAATCTTGATCAATAAAATGAACAGGTTACAAATTGTGGAGATCTGCAAGCATATCAAAACAAAAAGCAGCCTCCATAACAGTAACTGTGAGGTGACACATTTCACATGGCAGAGTAACATCGTCAATGAGATAGAAGGGGCAAATGGAAAAGATTTCTGAGCGATAGATGATTTCTGTAGAGATCGTGAGTTTGAGGAGTATAGTGAAAAAGAGAGATCTGTGAACTTGAAGAAATTTCAGTAATTTTTAACCTTAAAGGCTTGTGCTGCATTTTTGCAAAGAAAAGACTCAACGTGGGTATATCAATAGGGAAGTAATTTTCTCCAACGTTGTAATATTTTCAAATATTTGCATTATAGATCTAAAAGCCTATTAGTTAACTTATTTCTTAGCATCTTGGAGTAGCAAACTGATGTCTAGTCAAAATTGTTTTGCTCAAAGAAGCAAAGCTGAGAGTTCCATAGAATTGTAAATGAAGCTCAGAGTTCCTCAGTTAACAGCTACAACCCAATTCAAGCATTCATTTTCATATTGTTAGACACATTCTTTTAACTATAAATTTTTAATTGAAGCATATAACGTGGTAGTCACAAGAGCTATTTTGTACTTATAGGCCCAATTTATCTAGCAATACAATAGGCAGAGGCGACACATTTACTGTTCACTATAAATGTTATTATTGCATTGCGAGTCCCAAGGCCACAAATTTCATGTGGTCCCGAGTCTCACAATACAACATTTACAGTACCAAGCAAAATACAGCAGTTTAAATGATTAACTGTCAGCTCAGCAAAACCAAATTCAAAAAAATTGTGTCCCCTGTCATGCTAGGCCACCACCTGCCAAGAATGAGGCACATTAATTTTGTCATGAACATTGATTTTAAACGGTTACTGGAGTGAGAAGAGGACTTGAACAGATCAGCCATGGCTGGAAAATACATTTGCATATTAACAGACAATGTTTGGAAGGACAAAGCAGCCATTCCCAGACATTCAACCCACAATGGACCTTTAATCACCAGACGTTGAAGGTGGGGGAGCTCGCATGCCAGGCTGACTGCTAAGATAGCCGAATACACAAACAGACATGGTCAAACCAGCTAGTCACATGACTAAAATAAAAGCAAAATACTGCAGATGCTGGAAATCTGAAATAAAAACAAGAAATGCGGGAAATACTCAGCAGGACTGGCAGCATCTGTGGAGAGAGAAGCAGAGTTAACATTTCAGGTCAGTGACCTGAAACGTTAACTCTGCTTCACTCTCCACAGATACTGCCAGTCCTGCTGAGTATTTCCCGCATTTCTTGTTTTTATTATAGTCACATGACTAACCAGCTGGGAAACCTGCATTTTTTGAATTTGTGCAAACAGTTTGGGCAGAAAGCTGCTTGCTCCTGCTCTGAGAAGATCTCTTTCCTGTCTGCTCCTATCTCTCTTTCTCACAAGCCTCTGAATCCACTGAAGGCACATCAACCCCAAGAGAGAAATGTCTCCTACAGTGAACAAGGTTTAAGAAGAATACTGGGCCACAACGAAAAGCAAGATCTACCTACAAGCAAGGATACTACAGTGAGCTTGCAGAACCTTAACAACTCTTCAGATATTGCCTTAAACTTTTCCACTTTATTTTTCTTCTGCTCTTTTCTGTCTCTATTTGCATGTGCGTATCGCGTATGCATGCTAGCACGGGGAGTGCTCTGTATCCGTAAGCATTAACCGAATTAGAGTACAAGTTTAAGTTTAATAAATTGCTACTTTTCTTCTTTAAACCCAAGAAAGCCTGTTTGTGCTGGTTTCTTTGCCTTATAAAATTGGCAAGAGGAACAAGGATTCACCAAGGGGGAGCTAAAAACAGTGTGTTTAAAATTAAACCCTGGTGAATGAGACCAGGTGAAGGCTGAAAGGGACCTCTAGACCTCTCTCACCTGGTCGTAACACCCACCTTTAACAATCACAAAATATGCTAAATACACCAAAACTTCAACTTACAGTATTTTTACTGAGATGTTGCTAATAAGTGCATGTTGTTGCTCTTGGCCTGATGTATCTTTTCTTGCCTATAATCCTGGGCCAATAATTTACAACATTCCGCCACATTTGCCCATTTTATGCCTGAATGATGATCTGTCTGGAACCCGAGATAGCCAAAGTAACAAATAATCCTATACCTCAGGTGCAGCACAGGCTTGCTTATGTTAACATAAGTGTAACACAAATATTTCAAAAAAAATCAGGCAGCCATTTTCGATAAAGCACAGAAATCTATACAAAACTAGTAAGTTGAAGATAATTACACAAAACAGATATCACATGGGGCTCATATACCAATGACCTCCTTTGGGTTTCCTCTTAGTTTATGGTACCTAAATTCCTTACTGCTTAGTTATGGATATCTTTTAACAAACAGCTGTGCATAGATGCTTGTGGGAAAGGCAGTTCAGGCCCATCTGAATTAATTCATCCAGAAAGATCACAAATCTCCACACTGCAATAGCCCATTGTTTTTTAAATAATTCCAGGGCTCTGCCTCCATTACTCGATCTAGAAGCCCATTCAGTACATCGATCACTCTTTGTTAACAATTTCTGATATCAGGCCTAAATTTACATTTGACTAGTCTGAAACTTGGTTGTACAGTAGCAGATAGTTTACAGGTAATCTTACAGCCTATAACCACACATTAGCCAAGCTTGTAACCTCAAACTTACCATCCATATTTTAAGCTTAAACTTTTATACCATGCATGAAATCTAGAAAATGAAGAGAGTAGTTGTTTTGAGTGTTTATGCTGACATGTTCAGAAATATAAACATTCCACTGAATGTTAATTGAAAATATAAACTGCACTTCTGTTAAAAGTTAGAGCATTAGCTCATTGTTTCTTCATTGTGCGATAGATGATCTCAAATTTTCCTTGCATATGTACTAAGTGTCCTGAAAATTTCTAATTTTTTTTTTTAAAAAAGGCAAAAAACATTCTAAATCCGACTGAAAAAGTACTCTATTTTTTCCAATCACAATGCAAGCTCAAGCCACACAGGAAATACAGGCAGCAATATCAGAAACATAGCTTGTGTGCATACTGTACTGCTCTCTCTCACATTCCTGTTAAAGAACCAGAAATCAGGCAAAGCAGCTGTCAGCACTGTAAGTACACAACCAAAGCACTGTCGATTTAATTCTATTCTATAAAGTTCAATACCTATATAAATAACGTAGCCGCGATCCTAACCATTCCCCAGAGGTTTCTATAACTTGACCTAAGGGAGAAAGTGCAAATTACCCGACACTGCTGCTTTGAAGCAACAGAGTCTCATCCTCCCCGTTCACAAGATAACAGATGAGAAAGGCCATTCCTCCCAACTTCCTATTCTAAACTGGCAGAAGCCCGATGACCTAAAAGAAATAAGTGCCCTTGCCCCACCCAACAGGAGGCATTATTAATAAAAGACAAATTGTCCACTCAAACTATTAGAATTAGAACATTACAGCGCAGTACAGGCCCTTCGGCCCTCGATGTTGCGCCGACCTGTGAAACCATCTGACCTACACTATTCCATTTTCATCCATATGTCTATCCAATGACCACTTAAATGCCCTTAAAGTTGGCGAGTCTACTACTGTTGCAGGCAGGGCATTCCACGCCCCTACTACTCTCTGAGTAAAGAAACTACCTCTAACATCTGTCCTATATCTATCACCCCTCAACTTAAAGCTATGTCCCCTCGTGTTTGCCATCACCATCCGAGGAAAAAGACTCTCACTATCCACCCTATCTAACCCTCTGATAATTTTATATGTCTCTATTAAGTCACCTCTCCTCCTCCTTCTCTCCAACGAAAACAACCTCAAGTCCCTCAGCCTTTCCTCGTAAGACCTTCCCTCCATACCAGGCAACATCCTAGCAAATCTCCTCTGAACCCTTTCCAAAGCTTCCACATCCTTCCTATAATGCGGTGACCAGAACTGCACGCAATACTCCAGGTGCGGCCTCACCAGAGTTTTGTACAGCTGCAGCATGACCTCGTGGCTCCGAAACTCGATTCCCCGACTAATAAAAGCTAACACATCATATGCCTTCTTAACAGCCCTATTAAATCCCTGAAAGTTGCTACCCAGGTTATGTACCTGGACACCAAGATCTCTCTGTTCATCTACACTACCAAGAATCTTCCCAATAGCCCAGTACTCTGCATTCCTGTTACTCCTTCCAAAGTGAATCACCTCACACTTTTCCGCATTAAACTCCATTTGCCATCTCTCAGCCTATCTATGTCCCTCTGTACCCTACAACATCCTTCGGCACTATCCACAACTCCACCGACCTTCGTATCATCCGCAAATTTACTAACCCACCCTTCTACACCCTCATCCAGGTCATTTATAAAAATGACAAACAGCAGTGGCCCCAAAACAGATCCTTGCGGTACACCACTAGTAACTAAACTCCAGGATGAACATTTACCATCAACCACCACCCTCTGTCTTCTTTCAGCTAGCCAATTTCTGATCCAAAGCTCTCAATCACCTTCAACCCCATACTTCCGTATTTTCTGCAATAGACTACCGTGGGGAACCTTACTGAAATCCATATACACCACATCCACTGCTTTACCTTCATCCACCTGTTTGGTCACCTTCTCGAAAAACTCAATAAGGTTTGTGAAGCACGACCTACCCGTCACAAAACCGTGCTGACTATCGCTAATGAACTTATTCTTTTCAAGATGATGATTATAAATCCTGTCTCTTATAACCTTTTCCAACATTTTAGATTAGATTAGAGATACAGCACTGAAACAGGCCCTTCGGCCCACCGAGTCTGTGCCGACCATCAACCACCCAGTTATATAATCCTACACTAATCCCATATTCCTACCAAACATCCCCACCTGACCCTAATTTCCCTACCACCTACCTATACTAGTGAAAATTTATAAAGGCCAATTTACCTACCAACCTGCAAGTCTTTTGGCTTGTGGGAAGAAACCGGAGCACCCGGAGAAAACCCACACAGACACAGGGAGAACTTGCAAACTCCACACAGGCAGTACCCAGAATCGAACCGGGGTCCCTGGAGCCGTGAGGCTGCGGTGCTAACCACTGCGCCGCCCTCCCACAACCGAAGTAAGGCTCACAGGTCTATAATTACCAGGGCTGTCTCTACTCCCCTTCTTGAACAAGGGGACAACATTTGCGATCCTCCAGTCTTCCGGCACTATTCCTGTCAACAATGACGACATAAAGATCAAGGACAAAGGCTCTGCAATCTCCTCCCTGGCTTCCCAGAGAATCCTAGGATAAATCCCATCTGGCCCAGGGGACTTATCTATTTTCACTTTCCAAAATTGCTAACACCTCCTCCTTGTGAACCTCAATCCCATCTAGCCTAGTAGTCTGAATCTCAGTATTCTCCTCGACAACATTTTCTTTCTCTACTGTAAATACTGACGAAAAATATTCATTTAACGCTTCCCCTATCTCCTCTGATTCCACACACAACTTCCCACTACTATCCTTGATTGACCCTAATCTAACTCTAGTCATTCTTTTATTCCTGATATACCTATAGAAAGCCTTGGGGTTTTATTAATGCATGTAAGTTTATTTTTAATTCAGCTATCTAAAAAGAAC